>NC_053024.1:412837390-412980576 GCF_003073215.2 Triticum urartu
GTTCCTGAGAGAGAGAGGGGAGATGTGAGACGAGAGAGAAAGAGAAGCAGGAGGGGAAAGGAGCAGGGCTGTCGGGACTCATCTCCGTCGAGAGTCCGGTCGCCGGTGTCGGCCGGACGACGAGGCGGGGTCGAGGTTGACGGGGAGCTGCGGGAGGAGCTCAGGCAGAGGATCAAGGAGGCGTCGCGTGAGGAGGAGTTGGATCGAGGGGAGGGGCTGGTTGGCTCGGTGCTGAAAATAAGGTGAGTGGCGGTGACGGGGATTGGACAGGGGAGGATCCCTAGAAATTAGGTCTTGGTCTGATTTGGATAGAGGTGGACTATTTATAGGGACAAAAAGGAGTAGGTTAGGACCCTTCGATCAAAATTGGGCGGTCGAGAAAAAATAGGCTAGGAAGTCCAAATAAGAAAACGGTGATGTTTTAGGGATGTTTGGGGATGATTCGGAACCAACGGTGACGACTGCCCGGGTCGGGGTTGGGACAACTTTCGGACGCGCGCGAGGGGTTCGATGCACTGATGCAAGGGGGTCAGGTGGAACTTGTGGGTTGAGAAGAGAGGAAGATGGGCAGCCCGGCACATGTTTCCGGAGACCGAAAACGTCTGACGAAAAGACCGGCTATATTGCCGCTATAGTTATTCGTTGGGGCATCAAACGGACTCCGAATGCGATGAAACTTGGCAGGCGGCCTATCTACACTATAACAACACCACATGCCAACTTTCAACCCATTCCGAGAACATTTTCCGGCTTATAAAATATTATTTCAGACATGCCGCGGGCGCGTGCAAGTGTGTCTGGGCTCAAAACGGACAACAGAAGGAACGGGGAGGCCGGGACGGATGCAAGTTTTGAAAACATGATGATGCAATGGACATGATGACATGACAATATGCAAAATGCAAGCGACGGACATGGCAACGACGGAAAAAAACTGGGAGACACCTGGCGCATTGGTCTCACGGCGTTACAACACTCCACCACTACGAGAGGATCTCGTCTCGAGATCTAGGATGGCATCGGAGGAAAAACGAAAGATGAAGAGGTAAAACAAAGTTGCTTCTTTGACAAATGAGTGAAACCAAAGAACCTTCCAAGGTTGAACAAATTGAAAGAAAGAATGCAACGAAGATGAAAAAATTTGAGAACACTCCGTTAGAAGAGAGGAACAAAGAACATTACTAGAACCTTGTAGGTTGAAAGGCATAAGAAGAGGGTTGCAATGGACAACAAGTACATGCAAGCACTCCGGATCAAACGTGATGTACAAGGAACGATAAAGATCAATTACGAAAACACTCCGGTTGGAAATGGAAGGTGAAGAATATGAGCTTGGCAAAATAAAAGCACTTGGATGAAACTCTGGTTAGAAGAGGAATGATGGCCACAACACTCCGATTAAACAAGATAGAGAAGGAATAAGAATGATAAAATTTGGACAGCACTCCGACTGTACATGGAAGGAATTAGAATCATGAACTTGACAAGATGAGAAGATACTTAATGAAAACAACAACACACTACCTCCGGAACTATTGAAAGAATGGCACATGGGGTAAGAATGATTTCAAATAGCACTCCGGTTGAGAAGGGATGGAAAACTTGATAAGATGAGAGGACTCGAATGAAAACACGACACTCCGATTAAATGGATAAGAAAAGGAAAAATCATGTTCCTCACAATTCGAGATGTAGAGTGAAGAGAGCAATGCTTCCGGAACAAAAGAATAGAAGCTAGATTGTTGGAATAAAGGGACGGAGAAGAAAATGTCAACTTCTGCCACAAATGAGCTTGAAAAAGCATCTTTAGGAGAAGGGTCGAACGGAGTTTTTGGAAAAGCAACAACAACAAAAAAGTAAGCTTGTTGTGGGCTTATGGAAAACATCTCAAAACTGAGGTGAAATTCTGCCACCGAAAACAATGATTGATAGAGGACAATGAAGAGATGATGAACTTCTTCACCAAGATGGGAAGGAGAAGATTGGATCATTGATAAGCACCTAAATCGAAACCATCCTTAGGATAGGATTTAGGTGAAATATAACTCAAGATGACTCCCATGAAGAGATTGATGGATTTAAAATACCTTATTCTTGACAACATGTGAATCACGAAACAAGAATGGAAATTGTCAAGAAATGATATAGCACCACCTCAAAAGATAAGGTAGAAAGAATCACACTATGGACTGCAAGATGAAGAATATACTTGAACTCCTCAAAACAAACATGTGTAGAGCACCCTGTTTAATTTTTCAGTATAGCTTGGCGGACCATAACTTTGAGAGAAAATCTTGAAGAACAATTAAAGAATGAAAAGAAAACTTGACGAACCACCATGTTGAGCCTTCGTGAGAACTCCGATAATAAAATGATGATAAAAGGAATAGAAGTTGAAAACACAAGGTATAATCAAGAAAACTTAGAGCTCCGGAAAAAGAAAAGGTGAAACAGTAGAACCGAGAATTACTTCATCCTGAACAAACTCCGAAGGAAAAAATTAAACACTTGGATGAAACAAGAATAAGAATTACATTATGCGTATCCTTCATCAATTTAAATTGATAACAAGCAATGGATTTTGCATACTGCTTATTCTCGTAGAAAGGATTAAGAGAGATATAGCCAAACTTGAGAAGGTCTTGATGGAACCACCGGTGGGATTTGGGAACAATGAATGAATTGATACGATAACAATGGAAGAGGAATGTTGAACGACCACCGTAAGAATTGAAAATGAAAGTGGCAAAAGCACAATTCACTAGGAAGATTTGGAAAATGAACAAAGATACTTAAGAGAATCAAGACGCAAGAGAACGAAGAGATCGCGGACTGATTAAAGAATGCTTGAATGATGCACCGGTAAGATTTGGAGAATGAGAGCTGAAAGCTGAGAATGAATAAACCCGAAATGATGGCCTTCGGAGAATCAAACTGAAAAGACTCCTGAAATGCTCCGGATGGATGACCAAAAATCTCACAACGCAAACAATTATGAGAAGATGGCATGAAGCTAGAACCACGAGTCTTGAGAGAACGGGTAAGATTTGGAGGAAAAACTCTTCTTCAGTCTTCAAATGTTGAGATGACGATGAGAAACACCACCATGAATTGTTGAGGCACTCCATAATGAAAAAAATAGTAAGGTTGAACAAACGATGAAAATAATTTGAAAGATCTTGGAGAAAGACATATGACTCATGATAATACATTATTACCTCAAACTTGGAGAAAAAATTGAGAATAACTCCGAAAAAAGAAGAGTCGGGTAAGATCCTAGGAAAAGACCTGTGGGTTAGGGCCCACTCAAAAGAAACACCATTGAATGATTTCAAAGATAGATTGCACTGGTTTAATTAAATGGCTTGAATGAGATAGCAATCTCGAAATAGCTTGAACGGATTGAGAATGGAAACGAATCTTCTGAGATATCTTTGCACCCCGAAACAAATGAATACTGAGAGGTGAATGATAAAGAGGTGGACCAGCATGAGAAAAAATTTGAAACAAGGAAAGGATATGATCAACAAAGCTTGACTTGAATCCACCGGAGAAGAGAAGAGAACGAAGAATGATAAACTTTAAGCTCCATTAGAATCTTCCTGAGAATCACCGGATAAGTATATTGACGGAAAAGAATGGAGAGACTTCCCATAAATAAAAGGATACTTGAATAAGATATCTGATTCCTTCAATGAAAAGGGTGGGGGGGGGGGAAAAACAAAGGCAACTTGGGGACAGATGGAACGAACAACATTGGGAAAAACCGAGAGGTGATCTTGCGGATGTTGAAATGATCGGATCCACTTGAAGAGAAACACGCCGGTTGAAAAGGATTGACATGACAATCTCGATTATCATGAAGGATTGGTATTCACATAGGAGTATGAGAACACCACTTAGGAAAGGTATGGAATCCACCTTTGACTTCGAAGCAACTCGAATACCACAACTCAAAAAAAACAAAGGATTGGCTTGCAGAATAAGACGGAACAAACATATGATAGAGATTTCGTCCGAAGTTTTCATGGCGGGGCCCACACGGGCTCAATCGTACAACACCATCATGTACAAGGCAGTGCACATGACATACGAAGAGTCCCCGAGTCAGCATAGCCAAGGACTCTTTAATACACAACGAGGCCACTGTAAAACCAACCGTGGATAGGCGGACCACTAGACGTCGAACCCCAATCTCATATCATGCATTTGTTGGAAAGATATCCTAGGAGCTACTTGAATTCCCACTTATAAACTCCTGAAACTTTCTGGTTATGCAATCAGGTGTTGGGGATACAGGGGAAGCATAATATCTCACCCAAACTAACAATTCCTACATCCAGTTGTATCCATCCTTCAACACATAACCAAGAAACCTTCGGAAATCGTTTACCTCAACCTTCGAAAAGCATCTGTTATACGAGTTATGGCAATACTCCCGAACTCCCGCCCCAGTATTGGGTGGCGTCGAGGTTATCTCACCAACAACTGCATCAAAGAGATTTTCGATGTCGGCGAAACTCAGGTATTCCAGAACTGCAACGATAAAATTGTGATGACAACACCTCGGAGCTCAACTCCCCGGGACACTGCCACAACCCCTAAATGTCAGGAGGCACTAAGAAAAATGTTCTCGTCACAAAACCATCGGAACAATTCCAAGATACCCGCGTGATCCTAAAAAATCGTGAAATTTAAGGAGAGAAGAGTCAAAACTCTATGTTAGGAGGCCTCACTAGAGCGATGAAGGGACTGAGGAGTAAAAAGAATCCTACTCTCCTATATATATATAGTCCTAAGACTCAAAACATTTTGTTCTAGACTCAACAACGTCAGCGATTCAATCAAGTAGGGGGCTCCAAAGTCGGGGATGGCTCTGTTACCAACTTGTAACACCCACGATGCGGCTATATCTCCCACATGTCGGGGCACGACTTAGAGGCATAACCGCATGTTAGGCATGTCGCAAGAGGGGTAATCTTTACGCATCCCATGTACTGAAAAAGAAAGGGATAAAGAGTTGGCTTACAATTGCCACTTCACACAATACAAACATATATCATACATCATCCAGAATACAATCAAGGTCCGACTACGGAACCAAAAGAAAGACAACCCCAAATGCTAGATCCCTGACCGTCCCAACTGGGCTCCACTATTGATCAACGGGAAACGAAATAACACAACGAACAAGATCTTCATCGAGCTCCCACTTGAGCTCGGTTGCATCATCTGCACTGGTATCATCGGCACCTGCAACTGTTTGGAAGTATCTGTGAGTCACGAGGACTCAGTAATCTCACACCCGCGACATCAAGACTATTTAAGCTTATGGGTAGGAAAGGGTAGTGAGGTGGAGCTACAGCACTAAGCATATATGGTGGCTAATATACGCAAATAAGAGCAAGAAGAGAAGCAACGCAGCGGTCGAGAAACTATAACTGATCAACAAGTGATCCTGAAACTATCTATGTTCAAGCATAACACAAGAACCGTGTTCACTTCCCGGACCCCGCCGAGAAGAGACCATCACGGCTACACACGCGGTTGATTCATTTTAATTAAGTTAAATGTCAAGTTCTCTACAACCGGACATTAACAAATTCCCATCTGCCCATAACCGCGGGCACGGCTTTCGAAAGTTCAAAACCCTGCAGGGGTGTCCCAACTTAGCCCACCACAAGCTCTCACAGTCAACGAAGGATATTCCTTCTCCCAGGAAGACCCGATCAGACTCGGAATCCCGGTTACAAGACATTTCGACAATGATAAAACAAGACCAACAAAGCCGCCCGATGTGCCGACAATCCCGATAGGAGCTGCACATATCTCATTCTTAGTGCAACACCGGATAGGTCAAGCTACGAGTAAAACCAGCCCTCGAGTTGCCCTGAGGTGGCCCCGCAGGCTGCCCGGTTCGGACCAACACTTAGACAAGCACTGGCCCCGGGGGGTTAAAATAAAGATGACCCTCGGGTTGGCCGACCCGAGGGAAGGGTAGGTGGTGGTGAGGCAAATGGTAAAACCAAGGTTGGGCCTTGCTGGAGGAGTTTTATTCAAAGCGAACTGTCAAGGGGTTCCCATAACACCCAAACGCGTAAGGAACGCAAAATCAAGGAACATAACACCGGTATGACGGAAACTAGGGCAGCAAGAGTGGAACAAAACACCAGGGACAAGGCCGTGCCTTCCACCCTTTACCAAGTGTATAGATGCATTAATTAAAATAATAGATATTGTGATATCCCAACATATCCATGTTCCAACATGGAACAAACTTCATCTTCACCTGCAACTAGCAACGCTATAAGAGGGGCTGAGCAAAAGCGGTAACATAGCCAAGCAATGGTTTGCTAGGAAAAGGTGGGTCAGAGGCTTGACATTGCAATATGGGAGGCATGATATAGCAAGTGGCAGGTATCGCGGCATAGCAAAAGAGCGAACAACTAGCAAGCAAAGATAGAAGTGATTTCGAGGGTATGGTCATCTTGCCTAAGATCCCGCAAGGAAGAAGAATGATTCCATGAAGAAGACAAATGGACGTAGTCGAACAGATCCTCACAAACGCGACGTTATCAGAACTAACCCGAAGAAGCAACACCGGAAAGAAACAAACAACATGGTAAACAACCACCACATGAACATGTCATGATGCACAATCAAGTATGATGCATGTCCGGTTTAATGAGGCATGGCATGGCAAAGTGCACAAACAACACTACAAGTTAAGTGGAGCTCAATATGCATCGGGATGCATATTGACAAAACACCACATTCCATTATTTAGTTCGATCTCGTTATGTACCCAACAATATTAAATGTTCTTAACATGGCAAGGGGTGAAGCAAATGAAAACTACCTATCTAGGCAAGTTTAAATGAGGCCGGAACAGCAAGCAACAAGTCCGGAAAAATCCTCATGAGCATATTATAGATTTGGTACTGTTCTGCCCTAAACACAATTTTAGAGTTATTAAACATGAAAAGTAAAGTCGTGATGTTAAACTAGGCATTTTTCTACCCCATTTACATATAAAGTTTGTTAAGTTTGGAGCTACGGTTATTTAGTTATGAAACAACTCATTTTAACATGGCATAGGAGCAAATTGATTCAAACAGCAGTTTAAACATTTTAAACATAGATGAAAGTTGCAAATTATGAAACTAGACAAAATTCTAAGCAAGTTACATATATAAATTTTTTAATCGGATGCACGGTTCTGAAGTTATTATATGTATGAACATTAAGGGGTTTTCTGAAAAACTGCAGTCTGTGGAATAATAACTAAATCGCATAACTAAAAAAAACATGAGGCAGGCCGAATCTAGCCGGGCCAAAGGAAGGAAAAAAAGGAGGCGTTGGGGGGTTTGCCTCACCATGGGCCTTGGCCCGATTGGGAGGGAGGCTGCAGGAGGGGCGCTGGGCCCGGGCGACTCGAGAAGCAGGGCGCAGTCAACGCGCTAGCAATACAGGGGGTCGAGACGCTCATCCTCCTCTGCGACTGCTTCGATGCATAGGACGCCGGCGATGCAGGAGGCCACAGCAGTGGGACTTGGCATCGGCTTGAGGGACTTGGCGGGGCACCAGCGACGCGGACGAGACGAAGGAGGACCCCGGGCGGAGAAGCTCTAGGCGGCAGCGCTGGCCCCGAAGCTGCACGAGGCCGAGCTTCAAGGTGGTTGTAGCAGCGACTGTCTGCTGCGGGAGCTGTATCCATGGCGTGGGGCGGGTCTGGGCGACGCAGTCAACGACGCGGAGCGGGACGATGCGCTGGCGACGGAGACGAGCGGTTCCGGGCGCGTACGGCGTTCTCCGGGGAGGTGGCATGCGGGCGGAGCGGCGACGAGTGGATGCAGGCGCGGGGCGACGCTGCGAGCGGTTCGAGCTCCTCTGAACAGTGCAGAGCGAGAAGAGGCCGGCGACGAGGCAGGACCGGGGATCCTTGGGCAGAGGCCACGTCCGGCGGATCCCAGGTGGCGACGCGCGGCTTGGGGCTTGCGGCGGAGCTCCTGTGGCACTTCATGGAGATGGGCTGAAGAAAAGGTTCCTGAGAGAGAGAGGGGAGATGTGAGACGAGAGAGAAAGAGAAGCAGGAGGGGAAAGGAGCAGGGCTGTCGGGACTCATCTCCAGCGAGGGTCCGATCGCCAGTGTCGGCCGGACGACGAGGCGGGGTCGAGTTTGGAGGGAAGCTGCGGGAGGAGCTCAGGCAGAGGATCAAGGAGGCGTCGGGTGAGGTGGAGTTGATCGAGGGGAGGGGATAGTTGGCTCGGCGCTGAAAACAAGGTGAGTGGCGGCGGTGGGGATTGGACAGGGGAGGATCCCTAGAAATCAGGTCTTGGTCTGATTTGGATAGAGGTGGACTATTTATAGGGACAAAAAGAAGTAGGTTAGGACCCTTCGATCGAAATTGGGCGGTCGAGAAAAAATAGGCTAGGAAGTCCAAATAAGAAAACGGTGATGTTTTAGGGACGTTTGGGGATGATCCGGAAACAACGGTGACGACTGCCCGGGTCGGGTTCGGGACAACTTTCGGACGCGCGCGAGGGGTTCGATGCACTGATGCAAGGGGGGTCAGGTGGAACTTGTGGGTTGAGAAGAGAGGAAGATGGGCAGCCCGGCACACGTTTCCGGAGACCGAAAACGTCCGACGAAAAGACCGGCTGTATTGCCGCTATAGTTATCCGTTGGGGCGTCAAACGGACTCCGAATGCGATGAAACTTGGCAGGCGCCCTATCTACACTATAACAACACCACATGCCAACTTTCAACCCATTCCGAGAAGATTTTTTGGATTATAAAATATTATTTTGGACACGCCGCGGGCGCGTGCAAGTGTGTTTGGGCTCAGAACGGACAACAGAAGGAACGGGGAGGCTGGGACGGATGCATGTTTTGAAAACATGATGATGCAATGCACATGATGACATGACAATATGAAACACGCAAGCGGCGGACATGGCAACGACGGCGAAAAACTGGGAGACACCTGGCGCATTAGTGTCGGGGCGTTACAACACTCCACCACTACGAGAGGATCTCATCCCGAGATCTAGGATGGCACCGGAGGGGAAAATGAAAGATGAAGAGGTAAAACAAAGTTGCTTCTTTAACAAATGAGTGAAACCAAAGAACCTTCCAAGGTTGAACAAATTGAAAGAAAAAATGCAACGAAGATGAACAAATTTGAGAACACTCCGTTATAAAAGAGGAACAAAGAACATTACTAGAACTTTGTAGGTTGAAAGGCATAAGAAGAGGGTTGCAATGGACAAGTAGTACATGCAAGCACTCCAGATCAAACGTGATGTACAAGGAACAATAAAGATCAATTACGACAACACTCCGGTTGGAAATGGAAGGTGAAGAATATGAGCTTGGCAAAATAAAAGCACTTGGATGAAACTCCGGTTAGAAGAGGAATGATGGCCACAACACTCCGGTTAAACAAGATAGAGAAGGAATAAGAATGATAAAATTTGGACAACACTCCGACTGTACATGGAAGGAATTAGAATCGTGAACTTGACAAGATGAGAAGATGCTTGACGAAAACAACAACACACTACCTCCGGAACTATTGAAAGAATGGCACAAGGGGTAAGAACGATTTCAAACAGCACACCGGTTGAGAAGGGATGGAAAACTTGGTAAGATGAGAGGACTCGAATGAAAACACGACACTCCGGTTAAATGGATAAGAAAAGGGAAAAACATGATCCTCAGAATTCGAGATGTAGAGTGAAGAGAGCAACATCACAATGCTTCCAGAACAAAAGAATAGATGCTAGATTGTTGGAATAAAGGGACGGAGAAGAAAATGACAACTTCTGCCACAAATGAGCTTGAAGAAGCATCTTTAGGAGAAGGGTCGAACGGAGTTGTTTGAAAAGCAACAACAACAAAAAAGTAAGCTTGTTGTGGGCTTATGGAAAACATCTCAAAACTGAGGTGAAATTCTGCCACCGAAAATAATGATTGATAGAGGACAATGAAGAGATGATGAACTTCTTCACCAAGATGGGAAGGAGAAGATTGGATCATTGATAAGCACCTAAATCGAAACCATCCTTAGGATAGGCTTTAGGTGAAATATAACTCAAGATGACTCCCATGAAGAGATTGATGGATTTAAAATACCTTATTCTTGACAACATGTGAATCACGAAACAAGAATGGAAATTGTCAAGAAATGATATAGCACCACCTCAAAAGATAAGGTAGAAAGAATCGCACTTTGGACTACAAGATGAAGAATACTTGAACTCCTCAAAACAAACATGTGTAGAGCACCCTGTTTAATATTTCAGTATAGCTTGGCGGACCATAACTTTGAGAGAAAATCTTGAAGAACAATTAAAGAATGAAAAGAATCCTTGACGAACCACCATGTTGAGCCTTCGTGAGAACTCCGGTAATAAAAGGATGATAAAAGGAAGAGAAGTTGAAAACACAAGGTATAATCAAGAAAACTTAGAGCTCCGGAAAAAGAAAAGGTGAAACACTAGAACCGAGAATTACTTCATCCTGAACAAACTCTGAAGGAAAAAATTGAACACTTGGATGAAACAAGAATAAGAATTACATTATGCGTATCCTTCATCAATTTAAATTGATGACAAGCAACGGATTTGGCATACTACTTATTCTCGTAGAAAGGATTAAGAGAGATATAGCCAAACTTGAGAAGGTCTTGATGGAACCACCGGTGGGATTTGGGAACAACGAATGAGTTGATACGATAACAACGGAAGAGGAATGTTGAACGAACCACCGTAAGAATTGAAAATGAAAGTGGCAAAAGCACAATTCACCATGAAGAATTGGAAAATGAACAAAGATACTTAAGAGAATTAAGATGCAAGAGAACGAAGAGATCACGGACTAATTAAAGAATGCTTGAATGATGCACGGGTAAGATTTGGAGAATGAGAGCTAAAAGCTGAGAATGAATAAACCCGAAATGATGGCCTTCGGAGAATCAAACTGAAAAGACTCCTGAAATGCTCCGGATGGATGACCAAAAATCTCTCAATCGCAAACAATTATGAGAAGATGGCATGAAGCTAGAACCACGAGTCTTGAGAGAACGGGTAAGATTTGGAGGAAAAACTCTTCTTCGGTCTTCAAATGTTGAGAATGACGATGAGAAACACCACCATGAATTGTTGAGGCACTCCGGAATGAAAAAATTGTAAGGTTGAACCAACAATGAAAATAATTTGAAAGATCTTAGAGAAAGACATATGACTCATGATAATACATTATTAGCTCAAACTTGGAGAAAAATTTGAGAATAACTCCGAAAAAAGAAGAGTCAGGTAAGATCCTGGGAAAAGACCTGTGGGTTAGGGCCCACTCAAAAGAAATACCGTTGAATGATTTCGAAGATAGATTGCACCGGTTTAATTAAATGGCTTGAATGAGATAGCAATCTCGAAATAGCTTGAACGGATTGAGAATGGAAACGAATCTTATGAGATATCTTCACACCCCAAAACAAATGAATAGTGAGAGGTGAATGATAAAGAGGTGGACCAGCATGAGAAAACATTTGAAACGAGGAAAGGATATGATCAACAAAGCTTGGCTTGAATCCATCGGAGAAGAAAAGAGAACGAAGAATGATAAACTTGAAGCTCCATTAGAATCTTCCTGAGAATCACCAGATAAGTATATTGACGGAAAAGAATGGAGAGACTTCCCATAAATAAAAGGATACTTGAATAAGATATCTGATTCCTTCAATGAAAAGGGTGGGCAGGCGGGAAAAACAAAGGCAACTTGGGGACAGATGGAACGAACAACATTGGGAAAAACCGAGAGGTGATCTTGCGGATGTTGAAATGATCGGATCCACTTGAAGAGAAACACACCGGTTGAAAAGGATTGACATGACAATCTCGATTATCATGAAGGATTGGTATTCACATAGGAGTATGATAGCACCACTTAGGAAAGGTATGGAATCCACCTTTGACTTCGAAGCAATTCGAATACCACAACTCAAAACAAAACAAAGGATTGGCTTGCAGAATAAGATGGAACAAACATATGATAGAGATTTCGTCCGAAGTTTTCATGGTGGGGCCCACATGGG
The DNA here is from genome assembly GCF_003073215.2 of Triticum urartu. Taxonomy (NCBI): domain Eukaryota; kingdom Viridiplantae; phylum Streptophyta; class Magnoliopsida; order Poales; family Poaceae; genus Triticum; species Triticum urartu. Next base: position 412,849,490 of record NC_053024.1, read on the forward strand.
CTCAATCGTACATCACCATCATGTACAAGGCAGTGCACATGACATACGAAGAGTCCCCGAGTCAGCATAGCCAAGGACTCTTTAATACATAACGAGACCACTGTAAAACCAACTGTGGATAGGCGGACCACTAGACATCGAACCCCAATCTCATATCATGCATCTGTTGGAAAGATATCCTAGGAGCTACTTGAATTCCCACTTATAAACTCCTGAAACTTTCTGGTTATGAAATTAGGTGTTGGGGATACAGGGGAAGCATAATATCTCACCCAAACTAACAATTCGTACATCCAGTTGTATCCATCCTTCAACACATAACCAAGAAACCATCGGAAATTGTTTACCTCAACTTTCGAAAAGCATCTGTTATACGAGTTATGGAAATACTCCCGAACTCCCGCCCCAGTACTGGGTGGCGTCGAGGTTATCTCACCAACAACTGCATAAAAGAGATTTTTGATGTCGGCGAAACTCAGGTATTCCAGAACTGCAACGATAAAATTGTGACGACAACACCTCGGAGCTCAACTCCCCGGGACACTGCCACAACCCCTAAATGTCAGGAGGCACCAAGAAAAATGTTCTCGTCACAAAACCATCGGAACGATTCCAAGATACCCGCGTGATCCTAAAAAAATACGTGAAATTTAAGGAGAGAAGAGTCAAAACTCTACGTCTGGAGGCCTCACCAGAGCGACGAAGGGACTGAGGAGTAAACAGAATCCTACTCTCCGATATATATAATCCTAAGACTCAAAATATTTTGTTCTAGACTCAACAACGTCAGTGATTCGATCATGCAGGGGGCTCCAAAGTCGAGGATGGCTCTGATACCAACTTGTAACACCCACGATGCGGCTATATCTCCCATGTGTCGGGGCACGACTTAGAGGCATAACCGCATGGTAGGCATGTCGCAAGAGGGGTAATCTTTACGCATCCCATGTACCGAAAAAGAAAAGGATAAAGAGTTGGCTTACAATCGCCACTTCACACAATACAAATATATATAATACATCATCCAGAATACAATCAAGGTCCGACTACGGAACCAAAAGAAAGGCAACCCCAAATGCTAGATCCCTGATCGTCCCAACTGGGCTCCACTACTGATCAACGGGAAATGAAACAACACAACGAACAAGATCTTCATCGAGCTCCCACTTGAGCTCGGTTGCGTCATCTGCACTGGTATCATCGGCACCTGCAACTGTTTGGAAGTATCTGTGAGTCACGAGGACTCAGCAATCTCACACCCGCGAGATCAATACTATTTAAGCTTATGGGTAGGAAAGGGTAGTGAGGTGGAGCTGCAGCACTAAGCATATATGGTGGCTAACATACGCAAATAAGAGCGAGAAGAGAAGCAACGCAGCGGTCGAGAAACTATAAGTGATCAAGAAGTGATCCTGAAACTACCTACGTTCAAGCATAACACAAGACCCGTGTTCACTTCCCGGACCCCGCCGAGAAGAGACCATCACGGCTACACACGCGGTTGATTCATTTTAATTAAGTTAAGTGTCAAGTTCTCTACAACCGGACATTAACAAATTCCCATCTGCCCATAACCGTGGGCACGGCTTTCGAAAGTTCAAAACCCTGCAGGGGTGTCCCAACTTAGCCTATCACAAGCTCTCACGGTCAACGAAGGTATTCCTTCTCCCAGGAAGACCCGATCAGACTCAGAATCCCAGTTACAAGACATTTTGACAATGGTAAAACAAGACCAGCAAAGTCGCCCGATGTGCCAACAATCCCGATAGGATATGCACATATCTCGTTCTCAGGGCAACACCAGATAGGTCAAGCTACGAGTAAAACCAGCCCTCGAGTTGTCCCGAGGTGGCCCCGCAGGATGCCCGGTTCAGACCAACACTTAGACAAGCACTGGCCCTGGGGGTTAAAATAAAGATGACCCTCGGGTTGGCCGACCCGAGGGAAGGGTAGGTGGTGGTGAGGCAAATGGTAAAACCAAGGTTGGGCCTTGCTGGAGGAGTTTTATTCAAAGCGAACTGTCAAGGGGTTCCCATAACACCCAACCGCGTAAGGAACGCAAAATCAAGGAACATAACACCGGTATGACGGAAACTAGGGCGGTAAGAGTGGAACAAAACACTAGGCACAAGGCCGAGCCTTCCACCCTTTACCAAGTGTATAGATGCATTAATTAAAATAATAGATATTGTGATATCCCAACATATCCATGTTCCAACATGGAACAAACTTCATCTTCACCTGCAACTAGCAACGCTATAAGAGGGGCTGAGGAAAAGCGGTAACATAGCCAAACAACGGTTTGCTAGGAAAAGGTGGGTTAGAGGCTTGACATGGCAATATGGGAGGCATGATATAGCGAGTGGAAGGTATAGCGGCATAGCAAAAGAGCGAACAATTAGAAAGCAAAGATAGAAGAGATTTCGAGGGTATGGTCGTCTTGCCTGAGATCCCGCAAGGAAGAAGAACGATTCCATGAAGACGACAAAAGGACGTAGTCGAACGGATCCTCACAAACGCGACGTTATCGGAACTAACCCAAAGAAGCAACACCAGAAAGAAAGAAACAACATGGTAAACAACCACCACATGAACATGACATGATGCACAATCAAGTATGATGCATGTCTGGTTTAATGAGGCATGGCATGGCAAAGTGCACAAACAACACTACAAGTTAAGTGGAGCTCAATATGCATCGGGATGCATATTGACAAAACACCACATTCCATTATTTAATTCGATCTCGTTATGTACCCAACAATATTAAATGTTCTTAACATGGCAAGGGGTGAAGCAAATGAAAACTACCTATCTAGGAAAGTTTAAATGAGGCCGGAACAACAAGCAACAAGTTCCGAAAAATCCTGATGAGCATATTATAGATTTGGTACTGTTCTGCCCTAAACACAATTTTAGAGTTATTAAACATGCAAAGTAAAGTCGCCATGTTACCTAGGCATTTTTCTACCCCATTTACATATAAAGTTTGTTAAGTTTGGAGCTACGGTTATTTTGTTATGAAAGAAATCATTTTAACATGGCATAGGAGCAAATTGATTCAAACAACAGTTTAAATAGGTTGGGAGGGAGGCTGCAGGAGGGGTGTTGGGCCCTGGCGACTCGAGAAGCAGGGCGCGATCAACGCGCTAGCGATACAGGGGGTCGAGAGGCTCGTCCTCCTTTGCAACTGCTTTGATGCAGAGGATGCCGGCGATGCAGGAGGCCGCAGCAGCGGGACTTGGCGGCGGCTTGAGGGACTTGGTGGGGCACCAGCGACGCGGACAAGACGAAGGAGGACCCCGGGCGGAGAAGCTTTAGGCGGCAGCGCTGGCCCCAAAGCTGCACGAGACCGAGCTTCAAGGTGGTTGTAGAGGCGACTGTCTGCTGCGGGAGCTGTATCCATGGCGCGGGGCGGGTCTGGGCGACACAGTCAACAGCGCGGAGCGGGACAATGCGTTGGCGACGGAGATGAGCAGTTCTGGGCACGCACGGCGTTCTCCGGCGAGGTGGCATGTGGGCGGAGCAGTGACGAGTGGATGCAGGCGCGGGGTGACGCTGCGAGCGGTTCTAGCTCCTCTGAACGGTCCAGAGCGAGCAGAGGCCGGCGACGAGGCAGGACCGGGGATCCTTGGGCAGAGGCCACGTCAGGCGGATCCCTGGTGGCGACGCGCGGCTTGGGGCTTGCGGCGGAGCTCCTGTGGCACTTCATGACGATGGGCCAAAGAAAAGGTTCCTGAGAAAGAGAGGGGAGATGTGAGACGAGAGAGAAAGAGAAGCAGGAGGGGAAAGGAGCAGGGCTGTCGGGACTCATCTCCGGCGAGGGTCCGGTCGTCGGTGTCGGCCGGATGACGGGGCGGGGTCGAGGTTGACGGGGAGCTGGGGGATGATCTCGGGCAGAGGATCAAGGAGGCATCGGGTGAGGTGGAGTTGGATCAAGGGGATGGGCTGGTTGGCTCGGCGCTGAAAACAAGGTGAGTGGCGGCGGTGGGGATTGGACAGGGGAGGATCCCTAGAAATCAGGTCTTGGTCTGATTTGGATAGAGGTGGACTATTTATAGGGACAAAAAGGAGTAGGTTAGGACCCTTCGATCGAAATTGGGCGGTCGAGAAAAAATAGGCTAGGAAGTCCAAATAAGAAAACGGTGATGTTTTAGGGACGTTTGGGGATGATCCGGAACCAACGGTGACGACTGCCCGGGTTGGGTTCGGGACAACTTTTGGACGTGCGCGAGGGGTTCGATGCACTGATGCAAGGGGGGTCAGGTGGAACTTGTGGGTTGAGAAGAGAAGAAGATGGGCAGCCCGGCACATGTTTCCGGAGACCGAAAACGTCCGACGAAAAGACCGGCTATATTGACGCTATAGTTATCCGTTGGGGCGTCAAACGGACTCCGAATGCGATGAAACTTGGCAGGCGTCCTATCTACACTATAACAACACGACGTGCCAACTTTCAACCCATTCCGAGAACATTTTCCATCTTATAAAATATTATTTCGGACATGTTGTCTGGGCTCAGAACGGACAACGGAAGGAACGGGGAGGCCGGGACGGATGCAAGTTTTGAAAACATGATGATGCAATGCACATGGTGACATGATAAGATGCAACACACAAGCGATGGACATGGCAACGACGGTGAAAAATCGGGAGACACTTGGCGCATCGATCTCGGGGCGTTACACTGGAAGTGGAACAGCCCTATGTATTTGGCGGATAAGAAGGATGGCAAGGTGAACAAAGGTATATGTGATATACATGTTATTGATGTGTACCTTACTAAAGCTCGCAGTAACAACTGGGGATTTGATATTGGTTCTTCCGCTAATACTTGCAACTCGAAACAGGGACTACGGATTAAGCGAAGATTGGCTAAGGACGAGGTGACGATTGATACGTTTCCAACGTATCTATAATTTTTGATTGTTCCATGCTATTATATATTCTATTTTGGATGTTTAATGGGCTTATTTATACACTTTTATATTATTTTTGGGACTAACCTATTAACCGGAGGCCCAGCCCAAATTGCTATTTTTTTGCCTATTTCAGTGTTTCGCAGAAAAAGAATATCAAACGGAGTCCGAACGAAATGAAACCTTCGGGAGCGTGATTTTTGGAACAAACGTGATCCAGAGGACTTGGAGTGGACGTCAATCAACCAACGAGGTGGCCATGAGGCAGGGGGCACGCCTACCCCCTAGGCGCGCCCTCCCCCTCATGGGCCCCTCGTGGCTCAACCGACCATCTTATTCCTCCTATACATATTCACATACCCCGAAAACATCGAGGAGCATCACGAAACCCTATTTCCACCGCCGCAACCTTCTGTACCCAAGATATCCCATCTTGGGGCCTTTTCTGGAGCTCCGCCGGAGGGTGCATTGATCACGGAGGGCCTCTACATCAACTCCATGGCCCCTCCGATGATGTGTGAGTAGTTTACTTCAGACCTTCGGGTCCATAGTTATTAGCTAGATGGCTTCTTCTCTCTCTTTGGATCTCAATACAAAGTTCTCCTCGATTCTCTTGCAGATCTATGCGATGTAATCTTCTTTTGCGGTGTGTTTATCGAGATCCAATGAATTGTGGGTTTATGATCAAGATTATCTATGAACAATATTTGAATCTTCTCTGTATTCTTTTATGTATGATTGGTTATCTTTGCAAGTCTCTTCGAATTATCAGTTTGGTTTGGCCTGCTAGATTGATCTTTCTTGCAATGGGAGAAGTGCTTAGCTTTGGGTTCAATCTTGCGGTGCTCGATCCAAGTGACAGTAGAGGAAACGACACATATTGTATTGTTGCCATCGAGGATAAAAAGATGGGGTTTATATCATATTGCATGAGTTTAACCCTCTACATCATGCCATCTTGCTTAAAGCATTACTCTGTTCTTATGAACTTAATACTCTAGATGCATGCTGGATAGCGGTCGATGTGTGGAGTAATAGTAGTAGATGCAGGCAGGAGTCGGCCTACTTGTCAGGGACGTGATGCCTATATACATGACCATACCTAGATATTCTCATAACTATGCTCAATTCTATCAATTGCTCGACAGTAATTTGTTCACCCACCGTAATGCTTATGCTATCTTGAGAGAAGCCACTAGTGAAACCTATGGGCCCCGGGTCTATTTTCCTTCATACAAGTTTCCAATCTATTTTATTCTGCAATCTTTACTTTCAATTTATATTATAAAAATACCAAAAATATTTATCTTATTATTATTATCTCTATCAGATCTCACTCTCGCCAGTGGCCATGATGGGATTGACAACCCCTTTATCGCGTTGGTTGTGAGGTTCTTATTTGTTTGTGTAGGTACGAGGTGACTCGCGTGTGGTCTCCTACTGGATCGATACCTTGGTTCTCAAAAACTGAGGGAAATACTTACGCTGCTTTGCTGCATCACCCTTTCCTCTTCAAGGGAAAACCAACGCATGCTCAAGAGGTAGCAAGAAGGATTTCTGGCGCCGTTGTCGGGGAGTCTACGCACAAGTCAAGACATACCAAGAACCCATCACAAACTCTTATCCCTCGCATTTTTATTATTTGCCATTTGCCTCTCAATTTCCTCTCCCCCACTTCACCTTTTCCGTTTTATTCACCCTTCTCCTGTTCGTCTTTTCGTTTGCTTTGATGTCTCACTTGGCTCGTTCGCTCGTTTGGTTGGAATAGTTGTTTATTTATTGCTAAATAGAGAACCTAAGATCTATGGATCCTCATCTGCTTGATAATCTTTTTAAGAGATCCAATTATGATGGACCAATTGCTATTGAGTTTTATGCACTAGATTATCTTTATGAAGTTTTGCTTGAAATTCGTGAATCTGAAAATTGTGACGAAGTACTTTATGGAGTGATTCACGATGGATCTTTGAATAGAAAGCATGATTGCAATAATGATAGTATAAATTCTATTAATGTCAATTATGCTTATTGAGGGAGTCCTGGATTAGGGGGTGTCCGGATGGCCGGACTATACCTTCAGCCGGACTCCAGGACTATGAAGAAACAAGATTGAAGACTTCGTCCCATGTCCGGAAGGGACTTTCCTTGGCATGGAAGGTAAGCTTGGCGATACGGATATTCAGATCTCCTCCCATTGTAACCGACTCTATGTAACCCTAACCCTATCCGGTGTCTATATAAACCAGAGGGTTTTAGTCCGTAGGACAACATACACATCAACAATCATACCATAGGCTAGCTTCTAGGGTTTGGCCTCTCTGATCTCGTGGTAGATCAACTCTTGTAATACCCATACCATCAATATTAATCAAGAAGGACATAGGGTTTTACCTCCATCGAGAGGGCCCGAACCTGGGTAAAACTTCGTGTCCCCTGCCTCCTGTTACCATCCGGCCTAGACGCACAGTTCGGGACCCCCTACCCGAGATCCGCCGGTTTTGACACCAACATTGGTGCTTCCATTGAGAGTTCCTCTGTGCCGTCGCCGTCAGGCCCGATGGCTCCTACGATCTTCAATGGCGATGCAGTCCAGGGTGAGACCTTCCTCCCCGGACAGATCTTCGTCTTCGGCGGCTTCGCACTGCGGGCCAATTCACTTGGCCATCTGGAACAGATCGAAAGCTACGCCCCTGGCCGTCAGGTCAGATTCGGAAGTTTTAACTACACGGCTGACATCCGTGGGGACTTGATCTTCAACGGATTCGAGCCACTGCCGAGCACGCCGCACTGTCCTGATGAGCATGATCTAGCTCTGCCGCCGAACAGTGCCTTGGAGGCCGCACCCGCATCGGCTCCGGTCCCTAATTCGGAGCCAACTGCGCCGATCGAGGATGGGCGGTTGGACGCCACCTCGGGGGCTGCGATCTCAACGGCGATTGAGCCGAACACCAGCCCCGCACTCTGCGAGACTCATGACTCCAAGGAGCCGGACTCTTTTCCGGACTCCGAACCCTCCACGCCCCGGCCTATCGAATCCGATTGGGCGTCGATCTTGGAGTTCACTGCCGCGACACCTTTCAGCACTCGCCTTTTGGCGATATTCAAAAGTCACTAAAGTCTCTCTCTTTATCAGGAGAGCCCTGGCCGGACTGCGACCAGCGAGGTTGGGATTCGGATGATGAAGAAATTCAAAGCCCACCCACCACCCACTTTGTAGCCACTTTCGACGACTTAACCGACATGCTCGACTTCGACTACGAAGACATCGACGATATGGACGCCGATGAAGGAGATAATGAAGAACCAGCACCTACTAGGCCCTGGAAAGCCACCTCGTCATATGACATATACATGGTGGACACCCCAAAAGAGGGAGATGGCGATGGAACAGCGGAGGATGACCCCTCCAAGAAACAGCCTAAGCGCCGACGTCAGCGGCGCCGCTCAAAATCCTGCCAAAACAAACACGGTGATTCCAGCACAGGAGATAATAACACTCCGGAAAGCGCCGAAGAAAACCCCCTCCAGCAAGATTTAGCACAGGAGGATGGAGAAACCAGCCCTCATGAGAGAGCGGAAGACAGAGAGGTCGAGGACGATAATTATATGCCTCCCTCCGAAGACGAGGCAAGCCTCGACGACGACGAATTCGTCGTGCCAGAGGATCCCGTCGAGCAAGAGCGTTTTCAACGCAGGCTTATGGCCACGGCAAGAAGCCTCAAGCAAAAACAGCAACAACTCAGAGCTGATCAAGATTTGCTAGTTGACAGATGGACTGAAGTCCTTGCGGTCGAAGAGCATAAACTCGAACGCCCCTCCAAGAGCTACCCAAAGCGCAGGTTGCTACCCCAATTAGAGGAGGAAGCACTCGATGCGGCCGACCGGCCACCTCGTGGCCGTGACAGAGAGGCCTCTCAGCCCTCCACTCATGCTGCACCCCGTACCAAGGCACGGGACTATGCGCCGGACTTACGAGATATGTTGGAGGACAAGGCTAAACAAACAAGATCGATCTACGGATCGCGTGGGCGCCCCACGGCTCGAGACGGCATCCGTCACGCCGGCCACAAATTCGGCAGGGCCGAACACAGTAGAAAAGGCTCACTGGAGCTACGTCATGATAGCCCGGTACAGAGGCGTCGCACACCCACTCTGCTTCACAGACAAAATAATTGATCATCAAATCCCCGAGGGTTTCAAACCCGTAAACATCGAATCATATGATGGCACAACAGATCTTGCGGTATGGATTGAGGATTATCTCCTTCATATCCATATGGCCCGCGGCGACGATTTCCACGCCATCAAATACCTCCCACTCAAGCTTAAAGGACCAGCTCGGCATTGGCTTAACAGCTTGCCAACGGGATCAATCAGTTGTTGGGAGGACCTGGAAGCCGCATTCCTCGACAATTTCCAGGGCACTTATGTGCGACCCCCAGACGCCGATGACCTAAGCCACGTAATTCAGTAGCCAGATGAATCGGCCAGGCAATTCTGGACACGGTTCTTAACAAAGAAAAAATCAAATAGTCGTCTGTCCGGACGCTGAGGCCCTAGCAGCCTTCAAGCACAATATCCATGACGAGTGGCTAGCCCGGCACCTTGGACAGGAAAAGCCGAAGTCTATGGCAGCACTCACGACACTCATGACCCGCTTTTGCATGGGAGAAGACAGCTGGCTTGCTCGTAGCAACAATATAACCAAAAACCCTGGTAATTCAGACACCAGTGACAGTGGTGGCAGGTCGCGTCGAACCAAGCAGAAGCGCCGCATTAACGGCGACAATGCTGAGGATACGGCAGTTAATGCCAGATTCAGAGGCTCTAAATCCGGTCAGTGGAAGAAGCCATTCAAAAGGAATCCTAGGGGCCCGTCCAGTCTGGACCGAATACTCGACCGCTTATGCCAGATACATGGCACCCCCGAAAAGCCGGCCAATCACACCAACATGGATTGTTGGGTGTTCAAGCAGGCAGGCAAGCAAAACGCCAAAAACGAAGACAAGGGGCTGCATAGCGATGACGACGAGGAGCCCCGACCGCCGAACAACAGGGGACAGAAGGGTTTTCCCCCACAAGTGCGGATGGTGAACATGATATACGCAACCCACATCCCCAAGAGGGAGCGGAAGCGCGCGTTAAGGGACGTATATGCGATAGAGCCAGTCGCCCCAAAGTTCAACCCATGGTCCTCCTGCCCGATCACCTTTGGTCGAAGGGACCACCCCACTAGCACCCGTCACGGCGGCTTCGCCGCATTGGTTCTAGACCCAATTATTGATGGATTTCATCTCACTAGAGTCCTTATGGACGGCGGTAGCAGCCTGAACCTGCTTTACCAGGATACAGTGCGGAAAATGGGCATAGATCCCTCGAGGATTAAGCCCACCAAAACGACCTTTAAAGGCGTAATACCAGGTGTAGAGGCCAACTGTACAGGCTCAGTCACACTTGAAGTGGTCTTCGGATCTCCGGATAATTTCCGAAGCAAGGAGTTAATCTTAGACATAGTCCCGTTTCGCAGTGGTTATCACGCACTGCTCGGGCGAACTGCATTCGCTAAGTTCAATGCGGTACGGCATTACGCATACCTTAAGCTCAAGATGCCAGGCCCTCGAGGAGTAATTACGGTCAATGGAAACACCGAACGCTCCCTCCGAACGGAGGAGCACACGGCGGCCCTTGCGGCGGAAGTTCAAAGCAGCCTCTTTAGGCAGTTCTCCAGTCCGGCCACTAAACGACCGGACACCGTCAGGCGCGCCCGGAGTAACCTACAACAAGACCGCCTGGAACGATCCGAGCAGGCGTAGCAATGCGGCCCCAACCCCAACCCTCGCAAAAAAGCGAAGCTAGTACTTCGCGTACATAACTACGCTCTAGAGATACCATGGGCATAGGGGGAGGGGCACCATCACGGCACGCCCAAAACACGGCTTCAACCGTACGAGGGGCTGCCGATTTTTTAAATTTTCTCTTACTTTCAGGACTCCACTCTTCGGAAGGCCTGTTCGGCAGTTCAGTTGCCGCACAAACGATGCAAGAACCAGGAAAGCAGCCAAGCCACGCCGCATTACGGAACTCCCAGGTGGTCTCTATCACGAGCAGTATACCTATTTCTCACATTATTCCGCAGCTTGCCCCTGGAGCGGACATGTTACGTAGTCCAACCTTTTGCTTATCGCATTATTTGTATCGTTCTGCTTTGATCGCATCTCTTTTTAATAAACAATGCATAGCTTTTTCCTATTTTTGCATTACTTTTTTTATATATTTATATATGTTCCTTAACGACATGTCGCACCCGTACACTTTGGTACGGCCAAAATACGCCAGGGGCTTCAGTACCCCTCAACATGGTGTGAGAAGTCCGAACACTTCAACAAGTGCGGCACCCCGAACTTATAGCATTATATGCATCGGCTCCGAATCATGTCTTGGGTCAATAGTTGGGTTTGCCCGGCTCCTATGTTTTGGTGCCTTACGTTCCGCTATATCAGCTAAGGTAGCACTAGGAGAACCACTGCGATTGTGCCCCGGTTGAGCTGGGTCGAGCACCTCAGTGGAGAAAGCTAAAACTGACCGTCATGATGAGGCGAGAGCTGGTCGCTGTTTGAGAGGTTTTTTCGAGTCCCTAAAGACTTATGCCGCTTAGGGCGAGGAGCCGGCTCTGTCCGGCCAAGGCGTGGATAGCGCCCCGAACTCGGTCTTCCGAATACTAGGGGGTTCGCCAAAATTTAAAATTATAGAATTCTATGGCTAAGTGAGAGTGTTCACGCATTATAGTCCGATTGCCTCGTTCGTCGGGCTGAGCGCCTCCCTCGAAGGACCCAAATATGGGAAAAAGAGCGCCCAGGTTTATCCCCGAACACCCCAGCACTAGCGGCAAGGGGGCAGAAGCCGACGACTCGCCATCTCTCAGTATTGATAAACAGCCGCATAGAAGGTAATATTTTAAATTCAAACAGCATTGCTTAAGCGCATATGAACAAGTTTTCAGCGCACAGGACAAAACAAGCGAGTTTTACTCAAAAATTACATCCATAGAACATTCCTCTGCCACAAGGCGGGCACCCTTCAGAACATCCTTATAATAATTTTCGGGCTAACGATGCTCTTTCCCCGGCGGTGGCCCGTCCTTCACAAGCTTCTCAGCATCCAGCTTGCCCCAGTGCACCTTCGCACGGGCAAGGGCCCTACGGGCACCTTCAATGCAGACGGAGCGCTTGATGACTTCGAGCCTTGGAAAGGCCTCCAGCAGCTGCCGCACCAGCCCGAAATAGCTCCCAAGCTGAGCCTCTCGAGGCCACAGCCGAACTATGAGGCCCTTCATGGCCTGTTCGGCCGCCTTGTGGAGCTCGACCGGTTGCTTCAACTGGTCGCTCAGGGGCACGGGGTGTCCGGCCTCGGCGTATTGAGACCAGAACACCTTCTCCGTCGAGCTGCCCTCCTCAGCTCGATAGAATGCGGCGGCATCAGACACACTCCGGGGAAGGTCTGCGAACACGCCTGGAGAACTCCGGATTTGGGTAAGTAACAAGTAACTCACGCTTATGTGTTTACTTTGCATAAAGAATGACTTAACCGCCGCTATCTTCTTCACCTCATCCAACTCCTGGAGGGTCTTCTGGGATTCGGCCTTGGCAGACTTGGCACTTTTAGTAGCTGCCGCGAGCTCGGACGCTCGCGTCCTTGAGTCACGCTCCAAACTCTCATGTTTTTCCATGAGAGCCTGGAGCTCTTGCCGCACCTTGCCAACCTCAGCCTCATGCTTTTCTCGCTCAACGCGCTCCGCGGCCGACCTATTCTCGGCCTCGAGCAGCGCTTGCTTCAGGGTTGCCACCTCAGACGTGGCCCCTACAATAGCCACGATAATCCTGTCATTTTTTGCAATTGCACCTTTTTTATATATACATATATTTAATTTAAAAAAGGTATTTCTTACCTTCATTGTCCTCGAGCTGCTTCTTGGCACGTCCGAGCTCTTGCTCGGACCGCTCGAGGTTCTGCTTTAGCACATCTACTTCCGCAGTCAGTGCGGCGGACGCCAGCAGGGAAGCCTGCACACGCATATTGACTCTTTTTAGACTCCTGCGATTTTTATTTGATCCTCTATTCGGCTTTTCTTTCTGAACGCCAAACAGAGCATCAGGGGCTACTGTCTATGCAGTAATGTTATTTACACATTCTTTACTTACCTTAAAGCCTGTTAAAAGGCTTGTACAAGCTTCAGTCAGTCCGCTCTTGGCGGACTGGACCTTCTGGATCACCGCACTCATAATAGTGCGGTGCCCCTCGTCGATGGAGGCGCCTTGGAGCGCCTCCAACATATTGTCCGGCGCCTCCGGTTGGACGGAGGTCGCCGCCGCGGTGGGTTTGCTCCTCTTGGAAGGAGGTTCCCTGCCGGACTCTGGAACCTTTGAAGGTTCCGGAGCGGTGTCCGGCCTATGGCCGGACTTGGAGCCCTGCGGGGTTTCATCCCCTTTACTCCTGGAGTCCGGGAGGTCGCCTTGCGGCGCCTCCAGGACCACCTCCTCCCGGATTGGACCCTGTTGGGACAACACTTCAGTGTCATCCGTAGGGCGGGGGAGGAAGCCGTCGGCAGCAAGTTCACGTCCGATGAGTCCAGTGAGTCGCTCGACGACGCGTCGAGCCGGTCTTTGGGTGGGCTGCATAAACATATTCGACATAAGAGAGAGCAGTGCAATAAACGAATACTATGAAATCACTCCAGTATCCGGATACTTACGATTTCGCCAGAGGCTTGGCCCTGGGCGGCCACCCCTCTTCACCATCGTCGGCGTTGGTGGAGTAGTCCGGAGGAGGGATTCTCCCCTTCTTGGACCCTTCGGCCTCCCCAGTTGGGGCGGCCTTTCTTTTCTTCCCTTCCCCCGCTGGAGGGGGAGGGGTCTCTTCTTCCTCCTCCTCATCTTCGTGGGAGGCGTGCACCTCGGAACCGTCAGATGATGGATCGAACCCCTCCTGGCGCCGGGCACTCTTTCGAGTCCCCACGGCCTTTTTCGCGGCCTTCTTCTCCGGCACCACATAGGGTGCCGGAACCAGCAGCTTCGCCAAGAGGTCTTCCGCTGGGCCTTCGGGCAAGGAGCCGGACAGTTGATCTGTCCGGACTTCGCCTGCCAATCCTGTCAAAGGTAAGGCAGCTTAGATCCCGCACAGAGTTGAACTATGAAAAACTAGTGCCCTGTAAAAGGTACAAAAAACTTACCGCGCTAGCGTGACGCTGTGCACTGTATCCGCGATCCTCGGTAGCAGATGCGGGAGCCTCGGTGCCTTTGAAAAGCCCCTTCCAGGCATCTTCGTACGTCGTGTCGAAGAGCCTGCTCAGAGTTTGGTGCCGCGCCGGATCGAACTCCCACATGTTGAAAGCCCGTTGTTGACACGGGAGGATCAGGCGGATGAGCATAACCTGGACTACGTTGACAAGCCTGAGTTGCTTGTTCACCAGGGATTGGATGCATGTTTGTAGTCCGGTCACCTCCTTTTGCCTACCCCATGACCGGCCCGTCTCTTTCCAAGACGTGAGCCGCGTTGGGGGGCCGGACCGGAACTCGGGGGCTGCGACCCACTTAGGGTCGCGCGGCTCGGTGATGTAGAACCACCCCGATTTCCACCCCTTCAAGGTCTCCACAAAGGAGCCCTCGAGCCATAGGACGTTGGCCATATTGCCAACCATGGCCCCGCCGCACTCCGCCTGGCTGCCGTGCACCACCTTCTGCTTGACGCTGAAAGTCTTAAGCCATAGGCCGAAATGGGGGCGGATGCGGAGGAAAGCTTCGCACACGACGATAAACACCGAGATGTTGAGGACAAAATTCGGGGCCAGATCATGGAAATCCAGGCCATAGTAGAACATGAGCCCCCGGACAAATGGATGCAGAGGGAAGCCCAGTCCGCGGAGGAAATGGGGGAGGAGTACCACCCTCTCATGGGACCTGGGAGTGGGGATGAGCTGCCCCGTTTCGGGAAGCCGGTGCGCGATGTCGCTAGCCAGATATCCGGCCTTCCTCAACTTTTTGATGTGTCCCTCCGTGACGGAGGAGACCATTCACTTGCCTCCCGCTCCGGACATGGCTGGAGAAGGTTGAGGTGAGGAGTGCGGACTTGGGCGCTGGAGCTCGAGTGCGCAAGAATGGATAGGCGAAGGAGGAAGAGGGCGTAGGTGAAAAGGTGGATCCTTATCCCCTTATATGGGTGGACGCAACTACATGTCCCCACCAGCCTGGTAAAACTCGCTTATCTCCCAAGCGCCGTAATCAAAGGCGCAGTTGGGTTACCCACGCCCGTATTGATGAGAATCCCGGAATAAGGGGACACGATCTCTGCTTTAACAAGACGTGCCAAGGAAACCGCCTCGCATAACGCGCTGAGATGGGACAGTAAAACGGTGTGATGTCACACTACGGAGTGCGTCAGCAGATTAGATTTGTGTAAATATTATTCTCTCTATGGTAATATGTGGAAACTTATTTTGCAGAGACGGACACTACTTTTGTGTTCAAAATCTTCTATGAAGTACTTGGAGGAGGAACTCACCTTGCAATGCCGAAGACAATTTGCGCGCTGGACTCGTCGTCATTGAAGCCTGGTTCAGGGGCTACTGAGGGAGTCCTGGATTAGGGGGTGTCCGGATGGCCGGACTATACCTTCAGCCGGACTCCAGGACTATGAAGATACAAGATTGAAGACTTCGTCCCGTGTCCGGAAGGGACTTTCCTTGGCGTGGAAGGCAAGCTTGGCGATACGGATATTCAGATCTCCTACCATTGTAACCAACTCTATGTAACCCTAACCCTATCCGGTGTCTATATAAACCGGAGGGTTTTAGTCCGTAGGACAACATACACATCAACAATCATACCATAGGCTAGCTTCTAGGGTTTAGCCTCTCTGATCTCGTGGTAGATCAACTCTTGTAATACCCATACCATCAATATTAATCAAGCAGGATGTAGGGTTTTACCTCCATCGAGAGGGCCCAAACCTGGGTAAAACTTCGTGTCCCCTGCCTCCTGTTACCATCCGGCCTAGACGCATAGTTCGGGACCCCCTACCCGAGATCCGCCGGTTTTGACACCGACACTTATAATATGCAAAACCCTAACCTTGGGGATGCTAGTTTTGCTATGTCTACTACTTGTTGCAATGATCATGATTGGGGTGATTCTTCTTATGATCTTGAAAATTTATTTAAGCACCATGATGAATATGAGATTGATTATAATGTTCGAAATAATATTTAAAGTGGGTTTGGAAGAGTGTCAACTTTAGATCCCACATATTTGGAGAATGTTCAATCTTATGAAGTTTTTGATAAAAGTGGGTTTGGAGAGGCCATGACTTTAGTTAATGTTAATCCCACTATTTTGGAAGAGTGTCAACTTTGCATACATGTGGATCGTGTTAAGAATATGTTTCATGATAGCTATATTGTTGAATTTTCTTATGATCCTACATGTAATTATTATGAGAGAGGAAAATTTGGTTGTAGAAATTTTCATGTTACTAAATTACCTCTCGTTATGTTGAGATTGCTATTGTTTCTTTCCGCTTCCTTGCATATGCTAGTTTTTGCTTGCCTTGATAATTTGTTTTCCTATAAGATACCTATGCATAGGAAGTATGTTAGACTTAGATGTGTTTGGCACGTGTTTTATGATGCTCTCTTTGTGCTTCAATTCTTGTCTTTCATGTGAGCATTATTGAAATCTTTTACCTAGCTAAAAGGGTTTAAAGAAAATCACATGTTGGGAGACAACCCAATATTTTTCCTTGCTGTTATTAAATAAATAATTTATCTAGCCTCTGTTTTGGTTGTGTTTTTTGTGTTTAATTAGTGTTTGTGCCAAGTAGAACCGTTGGGAAGACTCGTGGAAAGTCTTTTTGATCTTGCTATAAAAAACAGAAACTTTAGCGCTCACGAGAATTGCTGCCATTTTTTACTGGAGAGTGATATTTAGTTAATTATTTTTGAAGATGATTAATAGATAAATTCCGCACGTCCAGCAATTTATTTTAGAATTTTTGGGATTCCAGAAGTATTTGAAACCTACAGCTTACTACAGATTGTTCTGTTTTTGAGAGATTCTATTTTTCGTGTGTTGTTTGCTTATTTTGATGAATCTATGGCTAGTAATAGAGTTTATGAACCATAGAAAAGTTGGAATACAGTAGTTTTAACACCAATATAAATAAATAATGAGTTCATTACAGTACCTTGAAGTGGTGGTTTGTTTTCTTTTACTAACGGAGCTCACAAAGATTTTCTTTTAAGTTTTGTGTTGTGAAGTTTTCAAGTTTTGGGTAAAGATTTGATGGATTATGAAACAAGGAGTGGCAAGAGCCTAAGCTTGGGGATGCCCAAGGCACCCCAAGGTAAAATCCAAGGACAACCAAAAGCCAAAGCTTGGGGATGCCCCGGAAGGCATCCCCTCTTTCGTCTTCGTCCATCGGTAACTTTACTTGGAGCTATATTTTTATTCGCCACATGATATGTCTTTTGCTTGGAGCGTCTTGTATGATTTGAGTCTTTGCTTTTTAGTTTACCACAATCATCCTTGCTGTACACACCTTTTGGGAGAGACACACA
This sequence comes from Triticum urartu, assembly GCF_003073215.2. Taxonomy (NCBI): domain Eukaryota; kingdom Viridiplantae; phylum Streptophyta; class Magnoliopsida; order Poales; family Poaceae; genus Triticum; species Triticum urartu. Next base: position 412,867,016 of record NC_053024.1, read on the forward strand.
TGAATTGGAATTTATTAGAATACTCTATGTGCTTCACTTATATCTTTTGAGTTGGATAATTTTTGCTCTACTGCTTCGCTTATATCTTTTAGAGCATGGCGGTGGTTCTATTTTGTAGAAATAATTGATCTCTCATGCTTCACTTATATCATTTTGAGAGTCCTTTAGAACAGCATGGTAATTCACTTTGGTTATAAATTTTAAATGCTAAGAGAAGTTGGATGCTTGATAGATTGTTTTGAGATATAAAGGTGGTAATATTAGAGGTGTGCTAGTTGAGTAATTGTGAAATTGATGAATACTTGTGTTTAAGTTGGCATGCACGTATGGTAAATTTTATGTGACAAATTTGAAGCATGGGGTGTTCTTTGATTGCTTTCCTTATGAGTGGCGGTCGGGGACGAGCGATGGTCTTTTCCTACCAATCTATCCCCCTAGGAGCATGCGCGTAGTGCTTGGTTTTGATGACTTGTAGATTTTTGCGATAAGTAAGTGAGTTCTTTATGACTAATGTTGAATCCATGGATTATACGCACTCTCACCCTTCCATCATTGCTAGCCTCTTCGGTAGGAAAAGGCTAGCAATGATGGAAGGGTGAGAGTGCGTACAATCCATGGACTCAACATTAGTCATAAAGAACTCATATACTTATTGCAAAAATCTACAAGTTATCAAAGCAAAGTATTACACGCATGCTCCTAGGGGGATAGATTGGTAGGAAAAGACCATCGCTCGTCCCCGACCGCCACTCATAAGGAAGACAATCAATAAATAAATCATGCTCCGACTTCATCACATAACGGTTCACCATACGTGCATGCTACGGGAATCACAAACTTTAACACAAGTATCTCTCAAATTCACAACTACTCAACTAGCATGACTCTAATATCACCATCTCCATATGTCAAAACAATTATCAAGTTTCACACTTCTCATAGTATTCAACACACTCATAAGAGAATTTTATTATTAATCTTGTATACCTAGCATATAAGGATTATTTAAGCAAATTACCATGCTATTTAAGACTCTCAAAATAATCTAAGTTAAGCATGAGAGATCAATAGTTTCTATAAAACATATCCACCACCGTGCTCTAAAAGATATAAGTGAAGTACTAGAGCAAAACTATATAACTCAAAAGATATAAGTGAAGCACATAGAATATTCTAATAATTTCTGAATCATGTGTGTTTCTCTCAAAAGGTGTGTACAGCAAAGTTGATCGTGGTAAACTAACAAATAAAGACTCAAATTATACAAGACGCTCCAAGCAAAACACATATCATGTGGTGAATAAAAATATAGCTCCAAGTAAAGTTACTGATAGAAGTAGACGAAAGAGGGGATGCCTTCTGAGGCATCCCCAAGCTTTGTCTTTTAGGTGTCCTTAGATTATCTTGGGGTGCCATGGGAATACCCAAGCTTAGGCTCTTGCAACTCCTTGTTCCATAACCCATCAAATCTTTGCCCCAAACTTGAAAACTTCACAACACAAAACTTAAAGAAGAAAATCTCGTGAGCTCCGTTAGCGAAAGAAAACAAAAGACCACTTCAAGGTACTGTAATGAACTCATTATTTATTTATATTGGTGTTAAACCTACTTTATTCCAACTTCTCTATGATTTATAAACTATTTTACTAGCCATAGATTCATCAAAATAAGCAAACAACACACGAAAAACAGAATCTGTCAAAAACAGAACAGTCTGTAGTAATCTGTAGCTAGCGCAAGATCTGGAACCCCAAAAATTCTAAAATAAATTTCTGGACGTGACTAATTTATGTATTAATCCTCTGCAAAAATAATTAACTAAATATCAATTTCCAAATAAAAATGGCAGCAGTTCTCGTGAGCGCTAAAGTTTCTGTTTTTTACAGCAAGATTAACAAGACTTTCCCCAAGTCTTCCCAACGGTTCTACTTGGCACAAACACTAATTAAACACACAAAACACAACCAAAACAGAGTCTAGATAAATTATTTATTACTAAACAGGAGGAAAAATCAAGGAATAAAAATAAAATTGGGTTGCCTCCCAACAAGCGCTATCGTTTAACGCCCCTAGCTAGGCATAAAAGCAAGGATATATCTAGGTATTGCCATCTTTGGAAGGCAATCCATAAGTGGCTCTCATAATAGATTCATAAGGTAATTTAATTTTATTTCTAGGGAAGTGTTCCATGCCTTTCCTTAACGGAAATTGGAATCTAATATTTCCTTCCTTCATATCAATAATCGCACCAATCGTTCTAAGGAAAGGTCTACCAAGAATAATAGGACATGAAGGATTGCAATCTATATCAAGAACGATAAAATCTACGGGCACATAATTCCTATTTGAAACAATAAGAACATCATTAATTCTTCCCATAGGTTTCTTAATAGTGGAATCTGCAACGTGCAAGTTTAGAGAGCAATCATCAAAATCACGGAAACGTAACAAATCACATAAAGTCTTTGGAATCATGGAAACACTAGCACCCAAATCACACAAAGCATAGCATTCATGATCTTTAATTTTAATTTTAATAATTGGTTCCCACTCATCATAAAGTTTTCTAGGTATAGAAACTTCCGACTCAAGTTTTTCTTCACAATATTGCATCAAAGCATCAATGATATGTTTAGTAAAAGCTTTATGTTGGCTATAAGCATGAGGAGAATTTAGCACATATTGCAACAAGGAAATACAATCTATCAAAGAGCAATTATCATAATTAAATTCCTTGAAATCCAAAATAGTGGGTTCATCAATATTTAAAGTTTTGATCTCTTCAATCCCACTTGTATCAATTTTAGCATCAAGATCTAAGAACTCCGAATTTTTAGAACGCCTTCTAGGTAAAGGTGGATCAATTCAGCCCCATCATTATCAAGATTCATATTGCAAAACAAAGATTTAATAGGGGACACATCAATAACTTTTAGATCTTCATCTTTATTATCAAGGTCTTCCTGTTTAGCGGCCATCTTATTAACTAAGGTAGCCTGCTTATCCGAAACTTCAGCTATTAACTTCTCAAGACAAGCAATTTGGGATCTCAAACCATCAAATTCTTTAGACATATCATCGAGCTCTTTATTCATATAACTTGTAAATATTTTTTGTTCTTTAAGCTCGTTTCTAAAGAAACTATTATGCTCAAATTGCAAGACCATAAGACTCCTAACGTTGCTTTCGATTTCTTCTAACCTTTTAAGGTGAAGATCACCAAATCGGGGAAGAGCCATCGTGACAAGCAAGCAATCAAACACACAAGCAAACAAGGAACAGGCAAATAAAATGGCAAATAGAAAAGAGAGGGAGGATAGAGAGAGAGGGCGAATAAAACGGCAAGGGTGAAGTGGGGGAGAGGAAAACGAGAGGCATGGCAAATAATGTAATGCGGGAGATAAGGGTATGTGATGGGTACTTGGTATTTTGACTTTTGCGTATACCTCCCCGGCAACGGCACCAGAAAAGTAGCACCATGATCTTCATGATAGAGAGTCTCTTATGTTGTCACTTTCATATACTAGTGGGAATTTTTCATTATAGAACTTGGCTTGTATATTCAAATGATGGGCTTCCTCAAATTCCCTAGGTCTTCATGAGCGAGCGAGTTGGATGCACACCCACTTAGTTTCTTTGATGAGCTTTCATATATTTATAGCTCTAGTGCATTCGTTGCATGGCAATCCCTACTCCTTGCATTGACATCAATCGGTGGGCATCTCCATAGCCCATTGACCCGCGTCAATGTGAGACTTTCTCCCTTTTGTCTTCTCACACAACATCAATCATCATATTCTATTCCACCCATAGTGCTATGTCCATGGCTCTGCTACCTCTTGAGCACTTGTGTTGGTTTTCCCTTGAAGAGGAAAGGGTGGTGCAGCAAAGTAGCGTAAGTATTTCCCTCAGTTTTTGAGAACCAAGGTATCAATCCAGTAGGAGGCTATGCGCGAGTCCCTTGTACCTACAGAAAAAAATAAATCCTTGCAACCAACGCGATAAGGGGTTGTCAATCCCTACACGGTCACTTACGAGAGTGAGATCTGATAGATATGATAAGATAATATTTTTGGTATTTTTTTGATAAAGATGCAAAGTAAAATAAAAGGAATGAAAATAACTAAGTATTGGAAGATTTATATGATGAAGATAGACCCGGGGGCCATAGGTTTCACTAGTGGCTTCTCTCAAGAGCATAAGTATTTTACGGTGGGTGAACAAATTACTGTTGAGCAATTGACAGAATTGAGCATAGTTATGAGAATATCTAGGTATGATCATGTATATAGGCATCACGTCCAAGACAGGTAGACCGACTCCTGCCTGCATCTACTACTATTACTCCACACATTGACCGCTATCCAGCATGCATCTAGAGTATTAAGTTCATAAGAACAGAGTAACGCCTTAAGCAAGATGACATGCTGTAGAGGGATAAACTCATGCAATATGATGAAAACCCCATCTTGTTATCCTCGATGGCAACAATACAATACGTGCCTTGCTTCCCCTACTTTCACTGGGAAAGGACACCGTGCCGGGGCTGCTGATCCACGGGCACCTATGGGACCGGCGGACCGGATCCCTTTTGGTTCGGCGGGGGGCGGAGGCTGCGCAAAGAGCAGATCGAGGCGAAGCAAGCGGGCGGTTGGTCGTGCGAGGGGTAAATCGAGGCGAAGCACGTGAGCGATTTACCCAGGTTCGGGCCGCACGGATGCGTAAAACCCTACTCCTGCTTTGTGGATTGGTATTGATTTCTAGCTCGGGAGCGAGCGTGAGTGTGTGGAATTGCTGGACCTCGCGAGAGCTCTCGAGGTGGCCGACCCCCTCTACGTTGCACACGGGCCTCCTTTTATACTCAAGGGGTTACCGACATAGAGCAACGGGGGCCAAGGGCAAAAATGGAAAGGGTGCCGTGGGTAGGCACAGCTAGGTGCTGTAGTAGGCACAGCTAGCTGCTACAGTGTTATCATACCTAACCCTGACGGCAGGGGACAAGGGCATTAAATGCCCGTCTGTGTCGCCTAGACAGCACCGAAAGGGACCGCTAGGGACGCCACTGTCTTGCCACGATGGTTGTCTTGTCAGCGCCTGCGCGCCACCGCACGCCCCTAGCCGCACAGCCTCCTGCCACGTGCGCTCGGGAGGGGCCCCGGAGCGACACGTGGGTGGATGTGCTGGAGCGCGGGCGTGGAGTGGGGGCTTGCCGCGGCAAGCGCCTTGCCGCGGCCGTCGACTTGTCGCTTCCGGGAGCTTGTCGCTCACCGGGCCTTGTCGGGGCGCGTAGCGCGCCGCGGCAAGTTCCTTGGAATGCCTCGGACGGCCTTCCCGGCAAGCGCCTCTTGTCGGGGTCTTGGAACGCTTCTGATGGCCTTCCCGGCAAGTTCCTCTTGCCGGGGTCTTGCCTTCTTCCCGGCAAGCTCCTCTTGCCGGGGCCTTGTCTTGAATACTTTGTTCTTGAATGGTCTTCAAAGGGACCACGGAGGGTCTTGGCAGTCACCTGGCAGGCCTTGTCGCGGGACGCTGCAACTGCCCGTGCACAAGTTCGGGGTACTAAGGGTACCCCTACTCTAGTACACCGACAGGAGCCCCCGGGCCTGGGCCAGACACGGTGCCGAGCGCTGTTGGGCCAGGCCCAAAACAGTGCACGGGCACACACGGCCTAGGTTACGCCGAATCTTCCTCCGCTTCCCCCACGCCCTCCCCCCGAACGGCACGCGTTGAATGCGGCGTCGTGGGAGAGGTCGTGGGGGTTCCTTTTCTCGAAATGTGGAACGTCCGCCCCCCTCCCCCCCTTATAAGCAGGGGAAACAGGGGCAGTCGGGCCATTCGCCCGTTGCCGTTCCCAATCTCAGAAATCTCCGCCGCTCCCTCGCCTCCCCAAAGCAGAGAGAGAGAGCAGCGCTTCGCCCTCCACCGCCGCCAGCACCACCAACGCCGTCGACCCCCTCCACTGCTTCCGCCATGGCTCCGAAAGCCGACAGGGGGAAGACCGTGAAGACGACCGAGGCGCATCGGCTCGCGGCGCTGCGGAAGACGCGGGCCGTTTTCCCCCCCAGGCTCGGCGCAAAGGAGCTGTGGGAGGACTACTCTTTGTTCTGGTCGGCGGAGACACGCGCGCATCCGCGCACAAAGGTACTCCCCGCCGCCGCTTGCAAGGAGGCTCCGACTGGATACGCCTTCTTCGCATTGTTCTTCCACTGCGGGCTCTGCCCGCCTTTCTCTGATTTCTTCTGCGATGTCATGAACACCTATGGATTCCACCTCCTCGACTTCACCCCCAATGCCGTTCTGACAATGGCAGTTTTCGCGCATCTGTGCGAAAACTTTGTCGGAGTTCTTCCCAACGTAGCCCTCTTCCGCCATTTCTTCACTCCTCGAGTAGAGAGGGGAGAGCCTCTATCCGGCGGAATCGCCTGGATCTCGAGGACCGGCAAGAAGGAGACCTATCTGGAGGGAGAGTTCCGCGGCAAGTGGGAGGAGTGGAGGGCTGATTGGTGCTGGATTATCGAGGAGAGTCCGCAGCCTTTCACCGCCCGGCGCCAAACCCCGGTGGCGCGCGGCGACGACTGGAGCGTCCTGGCCCCGGAGGACGACAGGCTGGGGATCGCCGTCACCAGGATCCTGCGCCTCCGGAATGCCGGGCTCACTGTCGGCGCGGTTGGCACAGACTTCCTCCGCCGCCGCATCGCCCCCCTGCAAGAGCGGGGGAGGCCAACTTGGGAGTTCAAGAACGCGGCAGACATTATGAGGCTGCGGCCGGGCCTCAACTTCAACTTCACAGTTCTGGAGCTCCATGCGATGATGTAGGAGCTGTTCAGATATGACCCCCAGCATCCCGAGGTGTTCAGGTTGCCGGGGGGCGTCGTGCCTTTGTGCAACAACTCCGCGCTCGACCGCATCCGTGCAATGATGCCGGAATGCGACTCGCACGGGATTGTGCCAACTTGGTAGGAGCCTGCCGACGAGGTCGTGCAGCACTTCTTCGACAACTTGGTGGAAGTGGCCATCCGCCCCGACGAGAAAGACGGCCTCACGCGCGACACCACTGACGCGGAGATGGCGCGCATTGCCACCAGGCTGGAGGAGGCGGCGGCAGCCGCAGCCGCGGGCGAGTTTGGGTTTACCACCGCGGAAGCAGAGGCGGCAGAAGTGGCGAGGTGTGGCGAGCAAGGGGAGTCTGTCGGCAAGGAGGGGCTTGCCGGGCAAGATGCTGAGCCGAGCGAGCCTACCAAAGATACGGGCAGCTCGCGGCAAGTCGACTCCTCTTCCTCCTTGCCTTCGGACGTCCCACCAGAATCAGAGGCCCCAACGCCGCCCAGGAGGCGTCTCCGCAGGGCTGGCGATGAGGCGGAGCGGCAAGCGGGTCAACAGTCGCCACGCCGCGTGACGCGCTCGACCTCGGCAAACACCGTTGCCGCGGGAGCGCCTCATGGTACGACGGCAACTGGAGCGGGGTCCAGCCGGACCACCGCTTCGGTCCCTGCCGCTTCCCGTGCTGTGCCGACAGCCGGAGCGGGGTCTTCTCAGACCGCCACCACTGCTCCCGCTAAGCGGCCAAGGGAAGCTTCTCCTCCGCCTCCTTGCTCCGGGAGCACGCCGGGCTTCGACTTCTCCGCGCTGAGCTCCGACGAGGAGGATGAAGAAAAGTAAGCTTCTCTTGCTGTACTCGCATTTCTTCGGTTTTTGTTGTTGTTCTTGCTTCTCAATTGCTTTTCCCTGAGCCTGCTCCTTTTTAGGACTTTGGCCCAGAGAGCGGCAAAGAGAGCTAAGGCCCCGGTGGTCATCGTTGAGGACGTGCCCACTGCGACAACAGGTGGCGCGCCCGAGACAACCTTGCCGGACCTGGCGACTTTCCTCCATGGCAGCCCCCAGCGTAAGTGTGTGAACTTTTTGCCGCGGTGAGGCGCGCATGGGTACTTGTCTTTGCTGATATCCGCTTGTTGCCTTGTGTAGGAGCAGAGCAGCCTCACCAGGAGCGTCCGGAGACAGCCCCCGGCATGCCATCTGCTTCAACTACGCCGCCCAGGGAAAATTCTCCGGCAAGAGATTCATCGGCAGGGGGTGGCTCTCCGGCAAGGGGAAGCTCTCCGCCAAGGGACGGCACCAGCATCCCCCCGGCGGCAGAGACCATGGCCACCGAGCCCAGCGCAGGTAATCTCCTTGCTTCAAATCTTCCCTTGGGTTCTTCTTCTTCTGGTCTCTTTGAGTTTTTGGCTGGATCTTTTTTGACTCTTTCCCCCTTTGTCGGCCATCAGACCCATCCGCTGCGGAGCGGATGGAGACCGAGGTCGCCGCTGAGGACGCAGCCGGTGGTGGCGACGCTGCCAGCGCCGAGGCCGCCGAGGCTGGCGCCGCAGCGGCTGGCGAGGGATCTGGCGATCGTACTGACGGCCCAGAGGCCGCAGGAGCGCCAGGCGCTGCACCGACCGTCGAAGCCGTAGCGCCAAGCATCGAGGAGCCCCAGCCGGGCGTTTACTTGAAAGCTGGCGAAGGCGTCTTCATCCACCTCCCCTGGGCATCAAGCTCCAGGGCGCCGGTCGAGGGGGAGGTCTTCGACGGGGAAGTGCTTGCCTCTGCGGGTCTGAAGCTGGTCGATGCGCCGAGCAGCAGTAGCAATGAGCCCGAAGAGGAGCGGCTGCTGCGCAGGTTGATGTCGCTCTACCGCGCGCGACAGGCCAAGCTGGAGTCCCCCGAGGCGCTTGTCGCAAAGGCGGGAGCAGACATTGAGAAGCGCGCAGACGAGCTCGCGGGTTTCCACCGGGAAGCCGTCCGATCCTTGGCAGAGGAGCGGGAGCAGCTCGCTGAGGCGAAGAAGGCCTTTCTCCTCGAGAAGGCCGAAGCCGAAGAGCTGCAGCGACTTGCCGCCGTGAAGTTAGCCGCGAAAGTGGGCGAGCAGGCGCAGCGGAAGGTCAACCTCGACGCTCACGAGGAGGAGCTTGCCGTGCGCGAGGAGAAACTGGGCGGAGCCCTCAAGCAAGCGGAGGATGCTGCCGCCGCTGCCGAGGCCGCCAAAAAGGTGCTGGAGATGAAGGTGGTGCAGCTGGAGGCTGACCGCAAAGCATATGGCGAAGAGCTCAGCGCCGCCAAGGACTCCAACGCCGCCCTCGAGTCGAGGCTGGTCGCTTTGACCAAGGCGCTGGACGGCGCCAAGGAGCGGGAGGCGGCCTTGAAGAAGGAGATCGATGCCGACAAGGCGTTGCTGGAGAGTGCTGCCACCACCCAAAACGCCTTTAGGGATACGGTGGACCACTGGACAGAGAGCCTCATGAACGCTGCCGGGGACATCGACAAGGAGCTGGCGCAGCTGGGGGTGGAGGACTTCGGGTACTCCTCCGACGAGAACCTCCAACCTAGCGCCAAGCTCACTATGTTCTTCCAAGGCGTGGCGACGGCACTCCAGCGGCTCCGGGATGAGATCCCGAAGCGGCTGGCCGACGAGTCGCGCGAGATCTGTGCGGGAGCCCTTCAGAAGGTGTTGATGAAGGTTGCCTTCCGCAATCCAGGCCTCCGCCTCCACAACGTCCTCAGATCCTTGCCGCCTGATATCGATCAGGAAGAGCTCAAGGCCCTTGTCACACCCATTGTGGACAAGGTGAGCGGGATCAAGAGGGTCGAGGGCGACCGCGTCGACTAGGCCGCCGGCTTCCTTCTTTCCTTGTCGCTGCTAGCTATGTCATAGAAAACATTTATTAGAGCTGCGGCAAGCTATTTTGTAATATAATTTTCTTCTGGGTAGCCATTGCAATGTTATTCCCTTTACTCGACTCCTCCCTTTGTATGTTTTTGCCCTACGCTTTTAGGGAACTTGCCAGTGCAGGCATCCAGACCGCGAGCGCTGAGCGCGGAACTGGTGGTGCCGCTACCGGCAAGAAACCTTGTCGCAGCCAGCTGCAGCTCACTTAAGTTGCTGAGCGGGGCTCGAAGCAAAGTAAGGGCGCGGCTAGTGTAGCAACTAGCCGCAGCTAACTTACGTTGTTGAGCAGGCTCAAAACAATGCAAGGGGGCGGCTAGTGTAGCAACTAGCCGCAGCTCACCTAATGTTGTTGAGCGAGCTCGAAACAACGCAAGGGCGCAGCCGGCTACGAGTTGGCTCCTCCGCGCACAGGTTTCCCATACAAAGTGCAGTCGTTCAAGAGAGATAACTTGAAATTTTAAAAATTTGGCTGCTCAAACTTTGGCAACTTAGCTTTTCTGTCGTTTGCTTCCCGGCAAGGCGAAATTCTTGAACGACGCCTGGTCCATATCCTTTTCTTCTCCCTTCCCCCCCGGCAAACTTGTGGGTGAGGGATCCTTTCTTTCCTTGGAAGAAGGAAGAAAAGAAAGAAGAGAAAATAAAGATATAGAGCCTTGCAGCTCGTTATCGCTTACCGTGGGGTTGGTGCTGCACAAATGTCAGATCATATATGCCAGAAAATAGAAAGCATAAAATCGACAAAATGTGCGGAGCACGCGAGCTTTACTGCGCACGGGATCTGCGCCCGGCCTCGTACAAAGGATCACATGCAACAGCGGCAAGACTTTGTACAAGAGGTGGTTGCCGGAACGGGTTCCGACAACCGCGCCTTACGGGTAAAACTTACGAAGATGCTCGATGTCCCAGGAGTTGCTCACTGGGATGCTATCTTCGGTCTCAAGGCGGACAGCGCCGGGCCCAGTGACTCGTTTCACCCGGTAAGGGCCTTCCCACTTCGGCGTCAACTTTGTATGTTTTTGCCCTACGCTTTTTAGGGAACTTGCCGGTGCAGGCATCCGGACCGCGAGCGCTGGACGCGGAACTGGAGGTGTCGCTACCGGCAAGGAACCTTGTCGCAGCCAGCTGCAGCTCACTTAAGTTGCTGAGCGGGGCTCGAAGCAAAGTAAGGGCGCGGCTAGTGTAGCAACTAGCCGCAGCTAACTTACGTTGTTGAGCAGGCTCAAAACAATGCAAGGGGGCGGTTAGTGTAGCAACTAGCCGCAGCTCATCTAATGTTGTTGAGCGAGCTCGAAACAACGCAAGGGCGCAGCCAGCTACGAGTTGGCTCCTCCGCGCACAGGCTTCTCATACAAAGTGAGCCGATCCGCGGGGAATAGCTTAAAAATTAGAGATCTGGTTGCTCAGGCTTTGGCAACTTATCTGTTCTGGGTGCGTTGATGTGCATGGTGGTCTTGGGCACTCCGAGATCCACCAGCTCGATCTTGATCCAGCGAGCGCATGGTACCGTGAGTACCATGACGCTACCGGTCCCGTGCCTCCTGAGATGGGCGCGGTGCGTGCACGGACGCCGAGGTCTTGGAGTGCGCCCGATCGTTGTGGGAGCCGGCTACGCCGCCGGCGGGCAGCGCAGCCTTGCCCTGGGACCTGGCAGCACCGCGAGTTCCCTCGTCGACGCGTGTTCCTCCGTCGGCGCCTGCCCCACCATCCGTTTGCTCCGGCGGTGGGTGGCTCGGCGCGGACGGAGCAGCTGCCTCCCAAACTTTCTTCTTCGGCGGCATGTTGATGAAGAAGATGAAGATCTAGCTCGTAAGAACGCCGGCTCTGATGTTGATGAAGATGAAGAAGATCTGGCTCGTAAGAACGCCGGATCTGATGTTGATGAAGATGAAGAAGATCTGGATCGCAAGGACGCCGGATCTGATTCACACAACGTCGACGCCCCCTACCTGCCGCGCCAGAGATGCCGGGGCTGCTGATCCACGGGCACCTATGGGACCGGCGGACCGGGTCCCTTTTGGTTCGGCGGGGGGCGGAGGCTGCGCAAAGAGCAGATCGAGGCGAAACAAGCGGGCGGTTGGTCGTGCGAGGGGTAAATCAAGGCGAAGCACGCGAGCGATTTACCTAGGTTCGGGCCGCACGGATGCGTAAAACCCTACTCCTGCTTTGTGGATTGGTATTGATTTCTAGCTCGGGAGCGAGCGTGAGTGTGTGGAATTGCTGGACCTCGCGAGAGCTCTCGAGGTGGCCGACCCCCTCTACGTTGCACACGGGCCTCCTTTTATACTCAAGGGGTTACCGACATAGAGCAACGGGGGCCAAGGGCAAAAATGGAAAGGGTGCCGTGGGTAGGCACAGCTAGGTGCTGTAGTAGGCACAGCTAGCTGCTACAGTGTTATCATACCTAACCCTGACGGCAGGGGACAAGGGCATTAAATGTCCGTCTGTGTCACCTAGACAGCACCGAAAGGGACCGCTAGGGACGCCACTGTCTTGCCACGATGGTTGTCTTGTCAGCGCCTGCGCGCCACCGCACACCCCTAGCCGCACAGCCTCCTGCCACGTGCGCTCGGGAGGGGCCCCGGAGCGACACGTGGGTGGATGTGCTGGAGCGCGGGCGTGGAGTGGGGGCTTTCCGCGGCAAGCGCCTTGCCGCGGCCGTCGACTTGTCGCTTCCGGGAGCTTGTCGCTCACCGGGCCTTGTCGGGGCGCGTAGCGCGCCGCGGCAAGTTCCTTGGAATGCCTCGGACGGCCTTCCTGGCAAGCGCCTCTTGCCGGGGTCTTGGAACGCTTCTGATGGCCTTCCCGGCAAGTTCCTCTTGCCGGGGTCTTGCCTTCTTCCCGGCAAGCTCCTCTTGCCGGGGCCTTGTCTTGAATACTTTGTTCTTGAATGGTCTTCAAAGGGACCACGGAGGGTCTTGGCGGTCACCTGGCAGGCCTTGTCGCGGGACGCTGCAACTGCCCGTGCACAAGTTCGGGGTACTAAGGGTACCCCTACTCTAGCACACCGACACACCGCAAGATTGAACCCAAAGCTAAGCACTTCTCCCATTGCAAGAAAGATCAATCTAGTAGGCCAAACCAAACTAATAATTCAAAGAGACTTGCAAAGATAACCAATCATACATAAAAGAATTCAGAGAAGATTCAAATATTGTTCATAGATAAACTTGATCATAAACCCACAATTCATCGGTCTCAACAAACACACCGCAAAAGAAGATTACATCGAATAGATCTCCACAAGAGAAGGGGAGAACTTTGTATTGAGATCCAAAAAGAGAGAAGAAGCCATCTAACTAATAACTATGGACCCGTAGGTCTGAGGTAAACTACTCACACTTCATCGGAGAGGCTATGGTGTTGATGTAGAAGCCCTCCGTGATTGATGCCCCTCCGGCGGAGCTCCGGAACAGGCCCCAAGATGGGATCTCGTGGATACAGAAAGTTACGGCGGTGGAATTAGGGTTTTGGCTCCATATCTGATTGTTTGGGGGTACGTAGTTATATATAGGAGGAAGAAGTACATCGGTGGAGCAACAGGGGCCCATGAGGGTGGAGGGCGCGCCTGGGGGGAGGGGGGTAGGCGCGCCTGGGGGGGTAGGCGCGCCCCCCTACCTCGTGGCCTCCGTGTTGGTTGCTTGACGTAGGGTCCAAGTCTCCTAGATCATGTTTGGTGAGAAAATCACATTCCCGAAGGTTTCATTCCGTTTGGACTCCATTTGATATTCCTTTTCTTCGAAACCCTAAAATAGGCAAAAAATAGCAATTCTGGGCTGGGCCTCCGGTTAATAGGTTTGTCCCAAAAATAAAAAGTGGATAATAAAGCCCAGTAATGTCCAAAACAGTAGATAATATGGCATGGAGCAATAAAAAATTATAGATACGTTGGAGACGTATCAGGCTCGCGCTCATATATTGCGTAAAAGTTGAAAGAGTTTGAAAAGGCTAAGTATGACACAATTGCTTGGCTTGTCATCGGAGTTGTGCATGATGAGAGCATTCTGTGTGACGAAAATGAAGCATGGCCAAACTATATGACTTTGTAGGGATAAGTTTTCTTTGGCTATGTTATTTTGATAAGACATAATTGCTTGATTAGCATACTTGGAATATTACTATTTTTATGTCAACAATAAACTTTTATCTTGAATCTTTCGGATCTGAACATTCATGCCACAATAGAGAAAAATACATTCTAGAAAGCATTCCACATCAAAAAAAATTGTTTTTATCATTTACCTACTCGAGGACGAGCAGGAATTAAGCTTGGGGATGCTTGATACGTCTCCAACAATTCTATAATTTTTTATCGTTCCATGCTATTATATATTCTGTTTTGGATGTTTAATCGGCTTATTTATACACTTTTATATTATTTTTGGGACTAACATATTAACCAGAGGCCCAGCCCAAATTGTTGTTTTTGCCTATTTCAGTGTTTCACAGAAAAAGAATATCAAACGGAGTCCAAACAGAATGAAACCTTCGGGAGCGTGATTTTTGGAACAAACGTGATCCAGAGGACTTGGAGTGGACATCAAGCAACCAACGAGGTGGCCACGAGGCAGGGGGCGTGCCTACCCCCTGGGCGCGCCCTCCCCCCTCGTGGCTCGACCGACCTACTTCTTCCTCCTATATATATTCACATACCCCGAAAACATTCAGGAGCACCACGAAACCCTATTTCCACCGCCACAACCTTCTGTACCCAAGAGATCCCATCTTGGGGCCTTTTCCGGAGCTCCAGCGGAGGGGGCATTGATCACGGAGGGCCTCTACATCAACTCCATGGCCCCTCCGATGATGTGTGAGTAGTTTACTTCTGACATTCGGGTCCATGGTTATTAGCTAGATGGGTTCTTCTCTCTCTTTGGATCTCAATACAAAGTTCTCCTCGATTCTCTTGGAGATCTATTCGATGTAATCTTCTTTTGCGCTGTGTTTGTCGAGATCCGATGAATTGTGGGTTTATGATCAAGATTATCTATGAACAATATTTGAATCTTCTCCAAAATCTTTTTCGTATGATTGGTTATCTTTGCAAATCTCTTCGAATTATCAGTTTGGTTTGGCCTACTAGTTTGATCTTTCTTGCAATGGGAGAAGTGCTTAGCTTTGGGTTCAATCTTGCGGTGCTCGATCCCAGTGATAGTAGGGGAAACGACACGTATTGTATTATTGCCATCGAGGATAAAAAGATGAGGTTTATATCATATTGCATGAGTTTATCCCTCTACATCATGTCATCTTGCTTAAAGCGTTAATCTGTTCTTATGAACTTAATACTCTAGATGCATGCTGGGTAGCGGTCGATGTGTGGAGTAATAGTAGTAGATGCAGGTAGGAGTCGGTCTACTTGTCATGGACGTGATGCATATATACATGATCATACCTAGATATTCTCATAACTATGCTCAATTCTATCAATTGCTCGACAGTAATTTGTTCACCCACCGTAATGCTTATGCTATCTTGAGAGAAGCCACTAGTGAAACCTATGGACCCCAGGTCTATTTTCCTTCATACAAGTTTACAATCTATTTTATTCTGCAATCTTTACTTTCAATTTATATCATAAAAATACCAAAAATATTTATCTTATTATTATTATCTCTATCAGAACTCACTCTTGCAAGTGGCCGTGAAGAGATTGACAACCCCTTTATTGCATTGGTTGCGAGGTTCTTATTTGTTTGTGTAGCTACGAGGTGACTCGTGCGTGGTCTACTACTGGATTGATACCTTGGTTCTCAAAAACTGAGGGAAATACTTACGCTGCTTTGCTGCATCACCCTTTCCTCTTCAAGGGAAAACCAAAGCATGCTCAACAGGTAGCAACGATGCGCGTGGGAAATGGTTCCAAAGTCGATGTGATCGCCGTCGGCACGCTACCTCTACATCTACCTTCGGGATTAGTTTTAGACCTGAATAATTTTTATTTGGTGCCAGCGTTGAGCATGAACATTATATCTGGATCTTGTTTGATGCGACACGGTTATTCATTTAAATCAAAGAATAATGGTTGTTCTATTTATATGAGTAATATCTTTTATGGTCATGCACCCTTGAAAAGTGGTCTATTTTTAATGAATCTCGATAGCAGTGATACACATATTCATAATGTTGAAGCCAAAAGATGCAGAGTTGATAATGATAGTGCAACTTATTTGTGGCACTGCCGTTTAGGTCATATTGGTGTAAAGCGCATGAAGAAGCTCCATTCTGATGGACTTTTGGAATCACTTGGTACTTGCGAACCATGCCTCATGGGCAAGATGACTAAAACGCCGTTCTCCGGAACTATGAAGCGAGCAACAGATTTGTTGGAAATCATATATACTAATGTATGTGGTCCAATAAATGTTGAGGCTCATGGCAGGTATTGTTATTTTCTCACCTTCACAGATGATTTGAGCAGATATGGGTATATCTACTTGATGAAACATAAGTCTGAAACATTTGAAAAGTTCAAAGAATTTCAGAGCGAAGTGGAAAATCATCGTAACAAGAAAATAAAGTTTCTACGATCTGATCATGGAGGAGAATATTTGAGTTACGAGTTTGTTCTTCATTTGAAACAATGCGGAATAGTTTCGCAACTCAGGCCACCCGGAACACCACAACGTAATGGTGTGTCCGAACGTTGTAATCGTACTTTACTAGATATGGTACGATCTATGATGTCTCTTACTGATTTACCGCTATCATTTTGGGGTTATGCTTTAGAGACAGCTGCATCCACGTTAAATAGGGCACCATCTAAATCCGTTGAGACAACACCTTATGAACTATGGTTTGGCAAGAAACCAAAGTTGTCCTTTCTTAAAGTTTGGGGCTGCGATGCTTATGTGAAAAAGCTTCAACCTGATAAGCTCAAACCCAAATCGGAGAAATGTGTCTTCATAGGATACCCAAAGGAGACTGTTGGGTACACCTTATATCACAGATCCGAAGGCAAGACATTTGTTGCTAAGAATGGATCCTTTCTAGAGAGGGAGTTTCTCTCGAAAGAAGTGAGTGGGAGGAAAGTAGAACTTGATGAGGTAACTGTACCTGCTCCCTTATTGGAAAGTAGCCCATCACAGAAACCGGTTCCTATGACACCTACACCAATTAGTGAAGAAGCCAATGATGATGATCATGAAACTTCAGATCAAGTTACTACCGAACCTCGTAGGTCAACCAGAGTAAGATCCGCACCAGAGTGGTATGGTAATCCTATTCTGGAGGTCATGTTACTTGACCATGATGAACCTACCAACTATGAGGAAGCGATGATGAGCCCAAATTCCGTGAAATGGCTTGAGGCCATGAAATCTGAGATGGGATCCATGTATGAGAACAAAGTGTGGACTTTGGTTCACTTGCCCGATGATCGGCAAGTGATACGTCTCCAACGTATCTATAATTTTTGATTGTTCCATGCTATTATATTATCAACCTTGGATGTTTTATCTGCATTTATATGCTATTTTATATGATTTTTGGGACTAACTTATTAACCTAGAGCCCAGTGCCAGTTTCTGTTTTTTCCTTGTTTCAGAGTATCGCAGAAAAGCAAAATCAAACGGAGTCCAATTGACCTGAAACTTCATGGAACTTATTTTTGGACCAGAAGAAGCCCACAGAGTATCGGAGATGGACCAGGAGAGTCCCGGGCTGACCACGAGGGTGGGGGCGCGCCCCCTGCCTCGTGGACAGCCCGGAGATCCACCAACGTACTTCTTCCTCCTATATATATCCATATACCCTAAAAACTTTGGGGGCAGAATAGATCGGGAGTTCCACCTCCAGAAGCCTCCGTAGCCACCGAAAACCAATCTAGACCCGTTCCGGCACCCTGCCAGAGGGGGAACGCCTCACCGGTGGCCATCTTCATCATCCCGGCGCTCTCCATGACGAGGAGGGGGTAGTTCACCCTCAGGGCTGAGGGTATGTACCAGTAGCTATGTGTTTGATCTCTCTCTCTCTCTATCTCTCGTGTTCTTGAGGTGGCACGATCTTGATGTATCGCGAGCTTTGCTATTATAGTTGGATCTTATGATGTTTCGCCCCCTCTACTCTCTTGTGATGAATTGAGTTTTCCCTTTGAAGTTATCTTATCGGATTGAGTCTTTAAGGATTTGAGAACACTTGATGTATGTCTTGTCGTCCTTATCTGTGGTGACAATGGGATATCACGTGATCCACTTGATGTATGTTTTGGTGATCAACTTACGGGTTCTGCCCATGAACCTATGCATAGGGGTTAGCACACGTTTTCGTCTTGACTCTCCGGTAGAATCTTTGGGGCACTCTTTGAAGTACTTTGTGTTGGTTTGAATAGATGAATTTGAGATTGTGTGATGCATATCGTATAATAATACCCACGATACTTGAGGTGACAATGGAGTATCTAGGTGACATTAGGGTTTTGGTTGATTTGTGTCTTAAGGTGTTATTCTAGTACGAACTCTATGATAGATCGAATAGAAAGAATAGCTTCATGTTATTTTACTACTGACTCTTGAATAGATCGATCAAAAAGGATAACTTTGAGGTGGTTTCGTACCCTACCATAATCTCTTCATTTGTTCTCCGCTATTAGTGACTTTGGAGTGACTCTTTGTTGCATGTTCAGGGATAGTTATATGATCCAATTATGTTATTATTGTTGAGAGAACTTGCACTAGTGAAAGTATGAACCCTAGGCCTTGTTTCAACGCATTGCAATACCGTTTGTGCTCACTTTTATCATTAGTTACCTTGCTGTTTTTATATTTTCAGATTACAAAAACCTTTATCTACCATCCGTATACCACTTGTATCACCATCTCTTCGCCGAACTAGTGCACCTATACAATTTACCATTGTATTGGGTGTGTTGGGGACACAAGAGACTCTTTGTTATTTGGTTGCAAGGTTGCTTGAGAGAGACCATCTTCATCCTACGCCTCCTACGGATTGATAAACCTTAGGTCATCCACTTGAGGGAAACTTGCTACTGTCCTACAAACCTCTGCACATGGAGGCCCAACAACGTCTACAAGAAGAAGGTTGTGTAGTAGACATCAAGCTCTTTTCTGGCACCGTTGCTGGGGAGGTGAGTGCTTGAAGGTATATCTTTAGATCTTGCAATCGAATCTTTTAGTTTCTTGTTTTATCACTAGTTTAGTCTATAAAGTAAAACTACAAAAAATGAAATTAAGGGTACCTCATACGCTTCATCTTTTTAATATCTTTCGTGAGTATTATGGAAAGGAAAATTGTACCAAAGTGTTAGAAGAAGAATGCATTAAAATGTTTGGCACTAAATCTTTGAATTATGAGCATGATTGCAATGTTATTAGTATTAACTCTTTAAATATCCATAGTACTAATGATGGTTGCACTAGTCATGATGAGAATGTCTCTTATAAGCATGTCGATTTTTGTGAAGTGCATAGAGTTTGCAAGTAAACACTAATTAGGGAAGATAGATTTTGCAAGAGGCATAAGTACTTAGAAACTAAATGGTTGCAAGAAAGGCTAGATGTTTCTGCTGAAAATTTAAATTTTTTTAGCCGTACTTGTGAACTTTGCAATGAATGTGGTCATTTAACCATCCGATGCAAATTGTTTCATGGTCTAATCGTTTCCAAAAATTGTGATGACTTGATTTCCCTTGCACATCATAATGAACTTAGTTTGCTTATGGGTTATGAAGAAATGAAACGTATAACTAACTATCTTCCAGTATTTGCCCGTGATAAACTTCTTGATTTTGATCTAGAGGAAATTTATATGTATTGTACAGTGAATTGTATTGAAAATCCTTATATTTCCAATTAAATAAAGAAAAGAAAAGAAATAGAAGATGAAGAGAATACTAATGAAAGGGAAGAGACTTCCCAATATCCTCCTATTATTTCTTATGATGAATCAGGTAACGAGGAGGAGCCTTCTATTCAACCAATCTCATTAATAAGGAGCTCCAAAAAAAGGGTTGAACCCACACATGATGTGAAGAAGAAAAAGAAAAGACGGAGATGCAAAGGTAGAAAGGTATCTCTCCCAAATAATGTTGCTCCTATTACTCATTGTGATGATGATAATTGCTATACTATTGGTGCTATCTATACTATTAATGATGAGAGTGATTATGCTTATGATATGAAAAGGCCCAAGCTTGGGGATGCTATGTTTGATGAAGATGGTGTTTTTGAGAATATATTTGCTGCAATTAATGTTTGTCCCAAGCTTGGGGATGCTACGTTTAATGAAGATGATATTTTTAGTCTCCCAAGTTTTGATATGCAAATTTATAATGATGATAGCATGCCTCCTACTTATGATGATTATATTGATGAAAGTGGGTTTGGAAGAGTGTCAACTTTAGGAAGTAATGATCCCACTATTTTTGAGGATGTTGAATCTTATTATGATAATTATGAAAGTGGATTTGGAGAGGTCATGACTTTATTTAGTGATGATTCCACTATCTTGGAAGAGGTTTCAATCGATTATGATGAGAACAAAGTTGCTACTTATGATAATTATTGTGATGATACATATGCTATAAAAAGTAGTGATGATTATATTTATAAAACTTGTCAGGATTATGATTACCCCTTTTCTGAACATTACTCTTTTAATATGGAAACAATTTATAGTATTCGAGTTTCTTATGATACTCCATTATTCCGAATGAGAAGAATTTTACTTATGTGGAGAGTAATAAATTTTCTATGCTTGTAGATCATGAAAAGAATGCTTTAGGTGCTGGTTATATTGTTGAATTCATTCATGATTCTACTGAAAATTACTATGAGGGAGGAACATATGCTTGTAGGAATTGCAATAATATCAAGTTTCCTCTCTATGTGCTTAAAGTTTTGAAGTTATGCTTGTTTTCCCCTCCTATGCTAGTTGATTATGGTTCCCACAAGTTGTTTGCTCACAAAATCCCTATGCATAGGAAGTGGGTTAGGCTTAAATGTGCTAGTTCTATTCTTCATGATGCTCCCTTTATGTTTCAATTCTTATCTTTTATGTGAGCACCATTGAAATCATCATGCCTAGCTAGGGGCGTTAAACAATAGCGCTTGTTGGGAGGCAACCCAATTTTATTTCTGTTCCTTGCTTTTTGTTCCTGTTTAGTAATAAATAATTTATCTAGCCTCTGTTTAGATGTGGTTTTATGTTTAATTAGTGTTTGTGCCAAGTAGAACCTTTGGGAAGACTTGGATGAAGTCTTTGTGATCTTGCTGTAAAAAATAGAAACTTTAGTGCTCACGAGATTAGCTGCCATTTTTTAGTGGAGAGTGATATTAAGTTAATTCTTTTTTCAGAGGATTAATAGATAAATTACTCAGGTCCACCAATTTATTTGATAATTTTATGATTTCCATAAGTATACGTTTGATCCATATTACTCCATACTGTTCTGTTTTTGACAGATTCTGTTTTCTATGTGTTGTTTGCTTATTTTGATGAATCTATGAGTAGTATCGGAGGGTATGAACCATAGATGAGTTGGAATACAGTAGATATTACACCAATATGAATTTAGAATGAGTTCACAACAGTACCTAAGTGGTGATTTATTTTCTTATACTAACGGAGCTTACGAGTTTTCTGTTAAGTTTTGTGTTGTGAAGTTTTCAAGTTTTGGGTAAAGATTCGATGGATTATGGAACAAGGAGTGGCAAGAGCCTAAGATTTGGGATGCCCAAGGCACCCCAAGGTAATATTCAAGGACAACCAAAATCCTAAGCTTGGGGATGCCCAGGAAGGCATCCCCTCTTTCGTCTTCGTTCATCGGTAACTTTACTTGGAGCTATATTTTTATTCACCACATGATATGTGTTTTGCTTGGAGTGTCATTTTACTTTGTTTTACTTGCTGTTTGAATAAAATACCAAGATCTGAAATTCTTAAATGTTAGAGAGTCTTCATATAGTTGCATAATTATTCGACTACTCATTGATCTTCACTTATATGTTTCGGAGTAGTTTGTTGTTGCTCTAGTGCTTCACTTACATCTTTTTAGAGCACGGTGGTGGTTTTATTTTATAGAAATAGATGAACTCTCATGCGTAACTTATATTATTTTGAGAGTCCTAAACAGCATGGTAATTTGCTTTGGTTATGAAACTGGTCCTAATATGATGGGCATCCAAGAGGGATATAATAAAAACTTTCATAGAAAGTGCATTGAATACTATAAGAAGTTTGATACTTGATAATTGTTTTGAGATATGGAGATGGTGATATTAGAGTCATGCTAGTTGAGTAGTTGTGAATTTGAGAAATACTTGTGTTGAAGTTTGTGATTCTCGTAGCATGCACGTATGGTGAACCGTTATGTGATGAAGTCGGAGCATGATTTATTTATTGATTGTCTTCCTTATGAGTGGCGGTCGGGGACGAGCGATGGTCTTTTCCTACCAATATATCCCCCTAGGAGCATGCGCGTAGTACTCTGTTTTGATAACTAATAGATTTTTGCAATAAGTATGTGAGTTCTTTATGAATAATGTTGAGTCCATGGATTATATGCACTCTCACCCTTCCACCATTGCTAGCCTCTCTAGTACCGTGCAAGTTTCACAGGTACCATAAACCCACCATATATCTTCCTCAAAAAAACCACCACACCTACCTATTATGGCATTTCCATAGTCATTCCGAGATATATTGCCATGCAACTTTCCACCGTTCCATTTATTATGACACGCTCCATCATTGTCATATTGCTATGCATGATCATGTAGTTGACATTGTATTTGTGGCAAAGCCACCGTTCATAATTCTTTCATACATGTCACTCATGAGTCATTTGTAACGCCCCGAGACCGATGTGCCAGGTGTCCTCCAGTTATTCGCTGTTGTTGCCTTGTCATTGCTTGCGTGTCATGCACTGCATATCATGTCATCATGTGCATTTCTTTTGCATACATGTTCGTCTCATGCATCCGAGCATTTTCCCCGTTGTATGTTTTGCAATCCGGCGCTCCTATGTCACCTGGTGTCCCTTTCTACCTCTTTTCGTGTGCGGGTGTGAAACGTTTTCGGATTGGACCAAGACTTGTCGTGTGGCCTTGGGTTACTACCGGTAAACCGTCTGTCAAGTTTCGTGCCATTTGAACTTTGTTTGATACTCCAACGGTTAACCGAGGGACCGAAAAGGCCTCGTGTGTGTTGCAGCCCAACACCCCTCCAAAGTTGCCCAAAACCCACCTAAACTTCCTCCATCATCTCGGTCTTTCGATCACGATCGTGTGGCCGAAAACCGCACCTCATTTGGACATTCCTAACTCCCTCTACACCTATATATAGACCCCTTCATTTTTGTTTTCGGATCTTTTCCCCGAAACCCTAGCCATCTCCCTCCTCGCGCCGCCGGACACGTCCATCTCGCACCGGACATGTCCGCCGGACGCGTCACCCCGACGAATCAGGGCGCGCCACGTCGCCATGCCGCCGCTCTCCACCAACCAGGCCGCGCCACGTCGCCTCCCCGCCGGACCTCCTCTTTCCTTCGCCGCCGCGGGCCCGCGCGGCCCAGATCCGGCCCGTGGGGCCGGAACCGTCGCTGCCCCACACCTGGGCGTCCCCGCCGCCTCTGGTGCACCGCGCCGCCGCACCCGCCAAGCGCCGTCGCCCGCCTCTTTCGTCGCCTCGCTGTTGCATCGCCGGCGCCGCGCCGCACCGCCGCAAGCTTCGCGCCGGCCGCAGCTCCCCGTCGCCGGCCGGAGATGAGCCGCTCCGCCGCGACCTCCCCTCGCCGGCCGGACGCCTCCTCGCCGCCCCGGCGAGTCCACGGCGTGCTCCGACGACCTCCTCCGGCCAGCCCCTCCTCTCCTCCGGCAAGACTCCGGCCAGCTACAGGAACGGCGGCGATCCTCAGAATCCACGCCCGATCCGGATCTCAGATCTGGGAATTCCTCGGGTTGACTTCCTCCTCCCGAAACCCTAACTTTTTGCATCTTCATCGCATCATAACTCTGCACTCGTAGCTCCGTTTTGAGCGTGTAGCATATCAAAATGTTCGTCTCGATGAGTACATCATTTCATCTCGTTACATCATTTTCATTTGTGCTCATCTTGATGCCCGAAATGCTGTTGGAAGAGGGCTATGTGAGGAATTTGTCCGATCTGTTTCAGCAAATAGCTATTTGTCATTTTTGCCATGTTTAATGTGTGCATGTTATGATCCTAAGCTCTACATGTGTTTTATTATATGCCATGCCATCTTTACAGAGGTGCTTGCCATGTATTTTTGTGATATTTGTGGTGACTACCACAAGCTTGCAAAGTAGCGTAATCGGTAATGCTGATTTCAGGGACTTAGAATTTCACAAGCTTGCCATGTATTTTTGTGATATTTGTGGTGACTAGCACAAGCTTGCAAATAGCTATTTGTCATTTTTGCCATGTTTAATGTGTGCATGTTATGATCCTGAGCTCTACATGTGTTTTATTATATGCCATGCCATCTTTACAGAGGTGCTTGCCATGTATTTTTGTGATATTTGTGGTGACTAGCACAAGCTTGCAAAGTAGCGTAATCGGTAATGCTGATTTCAGGGACTTAGAATTTCACTAAGTCCTTGTGCTGTTTTTGTCGTTATGCCATATGTTCATGTTGTTTCCTAGTGATCCGTGCCTCTTTTGAGGATGAACAGTAAGGATGTTGTGTTAACATTGTGGTGCTCTATCCATCCATGTCTTTGTTTGCATTTATGGAGCACCCTAGCTTGAGTCAATCGAGCTGTACTTTTGCTATAAAGTGAATCCTGGCAGATTGTTGACATGTTTAGCGATTTTGCCGAGGTTGTTGCTATTGATCCGTGCATGCTATGTTATTGTTCTTGCCATGTCTAGCTTCTATGCCATGTATTATTGATGGGTGTATGCTTAGTTTGTCATGCAATGCTCTGTAGTGAGTGCATCGAGCTCGTAAACATGCCTACTCGTTAACTGATTTGCATGCTCCAGTTTTTCACTAAGTCTGAATCTGTTTATGTTTTTGCCATGTTCACATGCTTGCAATTGTATTTTCTGATTCCTTTTGGCTCAAGGTCACTAAGGGACTTTTGTTAAGTGCTTTGAGTATCTTCATGCCATGCCTTGCTTTACCATGTTAAGTTCATGTAGCTTGTAGTTTCCATGCCCTAAAGTTTGCTTCCTGATGATAAATTCCAGACTTGTGTTAATTTCACTAAGTCTGAAACCTGTTATCATTTGCACTTTTGCCATGCTTGTTTGAACCTGTTAATGGATGAATTAGCCGTATCTCAGTGTTCATATTTTTTCAAGCTTCATGAGTGGATCCCTGCCATGTATTTTGTTTCCATGTGTGAGTGCTGTAGCATATTTATCTTGATGCATTTAGTTGGTCACTTGCTGATTATCGCAGACCGGTGCCATATTTGTTTTGCTTGCCATTTCCAAACCGTGCATCCGATTCCGGTGATCTTTATATCGATTTCAACTGAAATCACCTCACCTTTCCAGTGGCACTCTTGGATTTCCAAGTTGAGGCCAGGTTCAATCATTCATGCCCAAATCTTGCATATGCATAGCATACCGCATCCCGCATATCATACCATGTTCATGTGTTGGTTCTTTACTATGTTGTGTGCTTCTTTCTGGTGTTGCTTCTTCGGGTTGGTTCCGTTAACGCTGCGTTTGTGAGGACCCGTTCATCTACGTCCGTTTGTCTTCTTCATGGACTCGTTCTTCTTCCTTGTGGGATCTCAGGCAAGATGACCATACCCTCGAAATCACTTCTATCTTTGCTTGCTAGTTGCTCGCTCTTTTGCTATGCCTATGCTGCGATACCTACCACTTGCTATATCATGCCTCCCATATTGTTTAAGCCAAGCCTCTAACCCACCTTGTCCTAGCAAACCGTTGTTTGGCTATGTTACCGCTTTGCTCAGCCCCTCTTATAGCGTTGTTAGCTACAGGTGAAGATTGGAGCTTGTTCCATGTTGGAACATGGATATTTTGTTGGGATATCACAATATATCTTATTTAATTAATGCATCTATATACTTGGTAAAGGGTGGAAGGCTCGGCCTTATGCCTGGTGTTTTGTTCCACTCTTGCCGCCCTAGTTTCCGTCATATCGGTGTTATGTTCCCGGATTTTGCGTTCCTTACGCGGCTGGGTTATAATGGGAACCCCTTGACAGTTCGTCTTGAATAAAACTCCTCCAGCAATGCCCAACATTGGTTTTACCATTCGTCACCTAGCCTTTTCTTTCCCTTGGGTTCTGCAGACTCAAGGGTCATCATTATTTTAACCCCCCCGGGCCAGTGCTCCTTTGAGTGTTGGTCCAAACTAGAGTCCTGTGTAGCGCCCCCTCGGGGAAACTTGAGGTTTGGTTTTAGTTGTATGGAGAGCTCATCTGAGTGTGCCCTGAGAACGAGATATGTGCAGCTCCTATCGGGATTTGTCGGCACATTCGGGCGGTGTTGCTGGACTTGTTTTACCATTGTCGAGGATGTCTTGTAACCTGGATGCCGAGTCTGATCGGAATGTCTCTGGAGAAGGTTTATCCTTCGTTGACCATGAGAGCTTGTGATGGGATAAGTTGGGACACCCCTGCAGGGATTTGAACTTTCGAAAGCCGTGCCCGCAGTTATGGGCAGATGGGAATTTGTTAATGTCCGGTTGTAGAAAACCTGAAGTTGATCTTAATTAAAATGCATCAACCGCGTGTGTAACCGTGATGGTCTCTTCTCGGCGGAGTCCGGGAAGTTAACACGGTGTTGGAGTTATGTTTGGCGTAGGTTGTTCTAGGATCACTTCTTGATCATAGTTGTTCGACCATGCTTTTGCCTTCTCTTTTCGCTCTCATTTGCGTATGTTTAGCCACCATATATGCTAGTCGCTTGCAGCAGATCCACCTCATACCTTTTACCCTTCCTATAAGCTTAAATAGTCTTGATCGTGAGGGTGCTAGATTGCTGAGTCCCCATGACTCACAGATACTTCCAAAACCAGTTTGCAGGTGCCGATGTTACCGAGCAGGTGGCGCATCCAAGCTCAAGGAGGAGCTCGATGAAGATCTCGTTCTTTGTGTTGTTTCGTTCAGTCGATCAATAGTGGAGCCCAATCGGGACGATCGGGGATCTATGTAGCATTTGGGGTAGTCTTCTTTTATTTTTGGTTCCGTAGTCGGACCTTGATTGTATCAAGATGATGTAATGTTTTATTCTTGTATTTGTGTGAAGTGGCGATTGTAAGCCAGCTATGTATCTTTTTCCCTTATGTATTACATGGGTTGTGTGAAGATTACCTCACTTGGGACATTGCTTTCAATGCGGTTATGCCTCTAAGTCGTGCTTCGACATGTGGGAGATATAGCCGCATCGAGGGCGTTACATCATTGCACATCCCGGTACACCGCCGGAGGCATTCATATAGAGTCATATTTTGTTCTAAGTATCAAGTTGCAATTCTTGAGTTGTAAGTAAATAAAAGTGTGATGATCATCATTATTAGAGCATTGTCCCATGTGAGGAAAGGATGATGGAGACTATGATTCCCCCACAAGTCGGGATGAGACTCCAGACGAAAAAAGGAGAAAGGCCATTAAAAAGAGAAGGCCCCAAGAAAAATGAGAGAAAAAGAGAGAAGGGACAATGCTACTATCCTTTTACCACACTTGTGCTTCAAAGTAGCACCATGATCTTCATGATAGAGAGTCTCCTATGATATCACTTTCATATACTAGTGGGATTTTTTCATTATAGAACTTGGCTTGTATATTCCAATGATGGGCTTCCTCAAAATGCCCTAGGTCTTCGTGAGCAAGCGAGTTGGATGCACACCCACTTAGTTTCTTTTTGAGCTTTCATACACTTATAGCTCTAGTGCATCCGTTGCATGGCAATCCCTACTCACTCACATTGATATCTATTTATGGGCATCTCCATAGCCCGTTGATATGCCTAGTTGGTGTGAGACTGTCTTCTTCCTTTTTGTCTTCTCCACAACCACCATTCTATTCCACCTATAGTGCTATGTCCATGGATCATGCTCATGTATTGCGTGAAGATTGAAAAAGTTTAAGAACATCAAAAGTATGAAACAATTGCTTGGCTTGTCATCGGGGTTGTGCATGATTTAAATATTTTGTGTGGTGAAGATGGAGCTTAACTAGACTATATGATTTTGTAGGGATAACTTTCTTTGGCCATGTTATTTTGAGAAGACATGATTGCTTTGTTAGTATGCTTGAAGTATTATTATTTTTATGTCAATATTAAAATTTTGTCTTGAATCTTATGGATCTGAATATTCTTGCCACAATAAATAATTACATGGATAAATATGTTAGGTAGCATTCCACATCAAAAATTCTGTTTTTATCATTTACCTACTCGAGGACGAGCAAGAATTAAACTCGGGGATGCTGATACGTCTCCAACGTATCTATAATTTTTGATTGTTCCATGCTATTATATTATCAACCTTGGATGTTTTATATGCATTTATATGCTATTTTATATGATTTTTGGGACTAACCTATTAACCTAGACCCTAGTGCCAGTTTCTGTTTTTTCCTTGTTTTAGAGTATCACAGAAAAGTAAAATCAAACGGAGTCCAATGGACCTGAAACTTCACGGAACTTATTTTTGGACCAGAAGAAGCCCACGGAGTATGGGAGATGGACCAGGAGAGTCCCGGGCTGCCCACGAGGGTGGGGGGCGCGCCCCCTGCCTCGTGGACAGCCCGGAGATCCACTGACGTACTTCTTCCTCCTATATATATCCATATACCCTAAAAACTTCAGGGGGCAGAATAGATCGGGAGTTCCACCGCCAGAAGCCTCCGTAGCCACCGAAAACCAATCTAGACCCGTTCCGGCATCCTGCCGGAGGGGGAACCCCTCACCGGTGACCATCTTCATCATCCCGGCGCTCTCCATGACGAGGAGGGAGTAGTTCACCCTCGGGGCTGAGGGTATGTACCAGTAGCTATGTGTTTGATCTCTCTCTCTCGTGTTCTTGAGGTGGTACGATCTTGATGTATCGTGAGCTTTGCTATTATAGTTGGATCTTATGATGATTCTCCCCCTCTACTCTCTTGTGATGAATTGAGTTTTCCCTTTGAAGTTATCTTATCGGATTGAGTCTTTAAGGATTTGAGAACACTTGATGTATGTCTTGTCGTGCTTATCTGTGGTGACAATGGGATATCACGTGATCCACTTGATGTATGTTTTGGTGATCAACTTACGGGTTCCGCCCATGAACCTATGCATAGGGGTTAGCACACGTTTTCGTCTTGACTCTCCGGTAGAATCTTTGGGGCACTCTTTGAAGTACTTTGTGTTGGTTTGAATAGATGAATCTGAGATTGTGTGATGCATATCGTATAATCATACCCACAGATACTTGAGGTGATAATGGAGTATCTAGGTGACATTAGGGTTTTGGTTGATTTGTGTCTTAAGGTGTTATTCTAGTACAAACTCTATGATAGATCGAACGGAAATAATGTCTTCATGTTATTTTACTACGGACTCTTGAATAGATTGATCAGAAAGGATAACTTTGAGGTGGTTTCGTACCCTACCATAATCTCTTCGTTTGTTCTCCGCTATTAGTGTCTTTGGAGTGACTCTTTGTTGCATGTTGAGGGATAGTTATATGATCCAATTATGTTATTATTGTTGAGAGAACTTGCACTAGTGAAAGTATGAACCTTAGGCCTTGTTTCAACGCATTGCAATACCGTTTGTGCTCACTTTTATCATTAGTTACCTTGCTGTTTTTATATTTTCAGATTACAAAAACCTTTATCTACCATCCATATACCACTTGTATCACCATCTCTTCGCCGAACTAGTGCACCTATACAATTTACCATTGTATTGGGTGTGATGGGGACACAAGAGACTCTTTGTTATTTGGTTGCAGGGTTGCTTGAGAGAGACCATCTTCATCCTATGCCTCCTACGGATTGATAAACCTTAGGTCATCCACTTGAGGGAAATTTGCTACTGTCCCAAAAAACCTCTGCACTTGGAGGCCCAACAACGTCTACAAGAAGAAGGTTGTGTAGTATACATCAGCAAGCCATCGAGAATAAATGGATCTTCAAGAAGAGGACTGACACTGACAGTAACGTTACTGTCTACAAAGCTCGACTTATTGCAAAAGGTTTTCGACAAGTTCAAGGAGTTTAATACGATGAGACCTTCTCACCCATAGCGATGCTTAAGTCCGTCCGAATCATGTTAGCAATTGCCACATTTTATGATTATGAAATTTGGCAAATGGATGTAAAGACTGCATTCCTGAATGGATTTCTGGAAGAAGATTTGTATATGATACAACCTGAAGGTTTTATCGATCCAAAGGGTGCTAACAAAGTGTGCAAGCTCCAGCGATCCATTTATGGACTGGTGCAAGCCTCTTGGAGTTGGAATAAACGTTTTGATAGTGTGATCAAAGCATATGGTTTTATACAGACTTTTGGAGAAGCATGTATTTACAAGAAAGTGAGTGGGAGCTCTGTAGCATTTCTAATATTATATGTGGATGACATATTGTTGATTGGAAATGATATAGAATTTCTGGATAGCATAAAAGGATACTTGAATAAGAGTTTTTCAATGAAAGACCTCGGTGAAGCTGCTTATATATTGGGCATCAAGATATATAGAGATAGATCAAGACGCTTAATTGGACTTTCACAAAGCACATACCTTGATAAAGTTTTGAAGAAGTTCAAAATGGATCAAGCTAAGAAAGGGTTCTTGCCTGTGTTACAAGGTGTGAAGTTGAGTAAGACTCAATGCCCGACCACTGCAGAAGATAGAGAGAAAATGAAAAATGTTCCCTATGCTTCAGCCATAGGCTCTATCATGTATGAAATGTTGTGTACCAGACTTGATGTGTGCCTTGCTATTAGTTTAGCAGGGAGGTACCAAAGTAATCCAGGGTTGGATCACTGGACAGCGGTCAAGAACATCCTGAAATACCTGAAAAGGACTAAGGGTATGTTTCTCGTTTATGGAGGTGACAAAGAGCTCATCGTAAATGGTTACGTCGATGCAAGCTTTGACACTGATCCGGACGATTCTAAATCGCAAACCGGATACGTGTTTATATTAAACGATGGAGCTGTCAGTTAGAGCAGTTCTAAACAAAGCGTCGTGGCTGGATCTACGTGTGAAGCGGAGTACATAGCTGCTTCGGAAGCAGCAAATGAAGGAGTCTGGATGAAGGAGTTCATATCCGATCTAGGTGTCATACCTAGTGCATCGGGTCCAATGAAAATCTTTTGTGACAATACTGGTGCAATTGCCTTGGCAAAGGAATCCAGATTTCACAAGAGAACCAAACACATCAAGAGACTCTTCAATTCCATCCGCGATCAAGTCCAGGTGGGAGACATAGAGATTTGCAAGATACATACGGATCTGAAAGTTGCAGACCCGTTGACTAAGCCTCTCTCACG
This sequence comes from Triticum urartu, assembly GCF_003073215.2. NCBI lineage: Eukaryota > Viridiplantae > Streptophyta > Magnoliopsida > Poales > Poaceae > Triticum > Triticum urartu. Next base: position 412,898,164 of record NC_053024.1, read on the forward strand.
AGCAAAACATGTTCAGCACCAAGGCTCCATGGGTGTTAGAATCATTACTGTGTAATCTAGATTATTGGCTCTAGTGCAAGCGGAAGACTAAAGGAAATATGCCCTAGAGGCAATAATAAAGTTATTATTTATTTCCTTATTTCATGATAAATGTTTATTATTCATGCTAGAATTGTATTAACCGGAAACATAATACATGTGTGAATACATAGACAAATAGAGTGTCACTAGTATGCCTCTACTTGACTAGCTCGTTAATCAAAGATGGTTATGTTTCCTAACCATAGACATGAGTTGTCATTTGATAAACAGGATCACATCATTAGGAAAATGATGTGATTGACTTGACCCATTCCGTTAGCTTAGCACTTGATCGTTTTAGTTTACTGCTATTGCTTTCTTCATAACTTATACATGTTCCTATGACTATGAGATTATGCAACTGCCGATTACCGGAGGAACACTTTGTGTGCTACCAAACGTCACAACGTAAGTGGGTGATTATAGAGGTGCTCTACATGTGTCTCCGATGGTACTTGTTGAGTTGGCATAAATCGAGACTAGGATTTGTCACTCCGATTGTCGGAGAGGTATCTCTGGGCCCTCTCAGTAATGCACATCACTATAAGCCTTGCAAGCAATGTAATTAATGAGTTATTTGCGGGATGATGCATTACGGAATGAGTAAAGAGACTTGCCGGTAACGAGATTGAACTAGGTATTGAGATACCGATGATCGAATCTCGGGAAACACTACAAAAAAATACACTTCCGTGATGATACGTGTTTGTCACAGTAGGTCGCGTTTTTTGTCATGCATGTACATCCATGACAAATTTATGACAGAATCAAGATAGTCATACATGTGCTGTCGTAGAAGTGTTCCATGACATTACCAAAATTATCATCACGGAAGTGCCCACTTCCATGACGATAAATCGCGCGTCACAGAAGTGCTTTCCTCAAGGGTGACCGACACGTGGCATCCACCGTAACGGAACACCGTTAAGCTATCGGGTCGGGTTTTGGATCCGATAACCCGTTAACAGCCCCGACTAATGGGGATTTTCCACGTGTAAAATCATCATTGGCTGGAGGAAACACGTGTCGGCTCATCGTCGGGACAGATGTCATCCACTCATTGGACAGAAGGCGCCTATGATACGTTGACATGTGGCACGACCCAACAGAGGCCCATTCCTGTGAAAAGGCCAGCCCGTTTGACTTGGTCAAAAGGTGGCGGGCCGGCCCATGGAAAGCCTGTTAATGGCCTGTTCGCATATAGCCCATTTACAGCCCACTAACCCAAGGCCCGTTACGCCCTATCCGAGTTAGGCCCAATAGCGTCATCTGGGCCATCCAATATGATTTCAGACCATTTTCACTTCTGGCCCATGTATGGCCCATGACGTCTTTCGGCCCATATGAGGCCCTATGTAACTCTTGGCCTATTAACGGCCCGTGGTGAAACTGGCCCGTAATGAACAGTGTATCACTTTACACCCATTAACGGCCCGTGGTGAAACTGGCCCGTAATGAACAGTGTATCACTTCATACCCATTAACGGCCCGTTATTCCGTTGGGCCGTCTCCAGTCCATGTTATCTTTCGGCCTTCTCAGAGCCCATTTATTATTGGGCTCATTTCCAGCATTCGTTTACTTACGGCCTGTTACTGTCATTTTCTACTTGTGGGCAAAATTCAGCTCGTGGTTACAGTCGGCCCGTTTGTGGTCCGTTAATACGTTGGGCCGTTTTCATAGCATCATCAAATACGGCCTATTAACGATGGCCCGTTATGGTCGGCCCATGAACGGACGATTCCAACTCTATCCCGTTTACGGCCAGAATGCGGTCTGTTTGGCCCATGTTTGGCCAATCGATCATACGGCCCATATAAGGCCCATTGATGATACGGCCCGTAGAAGGACCATTGATGATACGGCCCGTAGAAGGCCCATTGTTTCTACGGCCCGTAGAAGGCCCACTGTTTCTACGGCCCGTAGAAGGCCCACTGTTTATACGGCCCGTAGAGGGCCCACTGTTTCTACGGCCCGTAGGAGGCCCAGTGTCACTACATTAAATATTAGCCCATGGTTATTGTGGCCTAGTTTTTAAAAATAGGTTATTGCAGCCACTAGCAAACCGCAGAAAAAGAACTGCACTGACTACAAGCAAACAAATAAACAATACAACAAGGAAATAAATAAGCAAGCAACTAACACTAGGCTATCACGGCTATTACACATATTACATCCACTGGGCATCAAAGTTCGCCACCAGTGCAAATATAGGGAACACAGCAGCATATAAACGCCGCAGCAAAACAAGTCCAGAACTGAAACCACTTCAGAAGAGCTCAATAAACAATATCCTGGGTACCCATAATGCTGGCAAGATGCTTAGCAAGCTTATTAACTTTCTCTTGTTTGGCGCTTAAGTCCTCCAGCGCTTGCTGTTGCACCAGAAAGTATGCATCTGAATTCTGCAGGGACTTCATCAGTCCTTCGGCTTCCTGTCGCATAACATCTGATCAATTTCTTTCAACTTGAAGTTGAGAGTCAAGAAGCCGAACTGATTCAGGCAATGAGTTTGAAGAGCTGGTGCCAGTAGTGGTAGACAGTAACTCGAACACTACATCAAGACGGGACTTTGGGGTTGTCTCAGTGTCTTCAATATAGTTTTTATCAGCTTTCTTGGATACCAACAAGGATGTCTCACTATCTTGAACCTTATCTGCATTACTTCCTTTACCATTGCATAACAGGGTACTCTTCTCCAATATTTAATCCGCGTTCTAAAAGACAAACAAACAAACACATCTCAGGTTTACAATGTAGTATATGAAACTCATTTTGGTAAACCAGTTCAGTAGTAAGGTGGACAGGATAACAACATGAAACAAACATATATCTATGTAGTATGGTCACTGTATGGTCTATATCATTCTAGTTTATGTTGCCAAATCAAGATAGATACAGTTTGAATCATATCTATTTAAGACAAAGCAACATAGATAGAATATAAGTGTGGGAAACTACACAGCAATAACAACACTTGTAATGTGCATGGCATGAGAACATAACTGTTTATTCAATTGAAACTGAAATCAACATAGAGCAAGTTACAACAGCAAACAGCCAAACACGTTGAAGAAACAGGTTTAAAACATACCTGTTGCACCATTGGAGTTTCAATTGCATCCTTCAAATTTGAAATTAGTTGATATCAGTAAATACAGTGATGCAATAGCAAAGTAGTATGAACCATAGCTAGGGAACCTGACCTGAGAACAATTCTTCTTCTGCTTTAAGCGTTGACTTCGGGTTCGGAGTGGTGGTCCTCGTGATTTGGGCACTGCAGTTGCCTTACTAACTGCTTGTGTTTGGGTGCTCTGTGGTGGAGACGGTGCTGTGTCAACGGGAACTGGGTGTGTATCTGCCGGGGTTGGGGTTAGAAGGGGTGTAGCTAGTTCTCTGTCCAACTGGGTAGCGGTACAATCTGCATGAGTGTGGGTTATGTGTGGTGGGGCTGGTTCTTGGGCAAGTACAACCGTGGTTCTATCTGCATCGACAGGTAGCACGATCTTTTCTGAAGACCGTGTTTTTACTCCCACAGATACTGCCATCACTCCCTCCAATTGAAATGGTTGATAAACAAGAAAAGTAATTGAATGTACAGACATTGTAAGATAGACAGGTGCAATGGATAGTAGGGAAGAAAACAGGGCATGAAATAATTCACATTTATGTTGTCTAAGCAAACAGAATAGCAGGACATAATTTCACATATATGATGGCTAATTAAACAGGATAGCATGACACAATTTCACATGTATGATGGCAAACTAAACAGGATAGAATGACATACTTCAAAATATGATGACTATGTAAATAGGATGACATGATATAACTATACGATGTGTCTATTAAAGTGGTTGGCATGCCATAAATCACAAACATGTCGTCGATGGAAACATGATGGCATGATATAATTCACGGATAAATGACATAATTTAAATATGATGACTATGTAAACAGGATGAGATGATATAACTATATTATGTCTTTAGAAAATGGGTTGGCATGCCATAATTCAGATACATGCTGTCTGTGTAAACATCATGGCATGACATAATTCAAATATATGATTTATAAACTAAGGAAGTGAGCAGAGGGCAATCGCATATATGATGTGTCAACTAAGGAGATGGAATTCAATATTGTGTATATGATGTAAAAACTAAGCATTGCAATACAACATATGCATTATATGAGTAATATAACCCTGCCAAGTTTGAGCATACACCTCAGGGGGATAATAGGACTGGTCATATGCCTCTGAATCCTCCTCTGAAGAGCTATTTGTAACCAGCAACATATCTACTTTAGCGGGTAGCATTGTCTGCTCTGAAGACCTTGTTTTCACTCCAGATTTCTCCATCACCAATTCAAATGGCTGATGCACAGGAAGATCAGTTGAATATGCAAACATTGTCGACAAAAGCAATGAGAAATACAAAAAAAGGACGGCATGATATAATTCACATATATGATGCTTGCCTAAACAGCATGGCATTGCATAATTCACATACATAATGCCTTGCAATAAGATAACATTGCATAATTCACATATATAATGTCTTGCAACAAGATGGTATTGCATAATTCACATATATGGTAATTAGACACTAAACAGGTGGCATTCACACAAAGCATGTCTAAACTAAGCAAATGACATAACAATGCAAGATACCATACGCACGATATGAGCAACATAACCCTGCCAAGTTAGGGCATGCACCTCGGGGGGGAAATATGACTGGTCATCTGTCTCTGAATCCTCCTCTGAGGAGCTATCGGTAACCAGCAAGACATGCGCTTCATCAGATAGCATATTCTGCTCTGAAGACCTTGTTTCCACTCCAGATTTTTCCATGACCGTGCCAAATGGCTAATGCACAGGAAGAGTAATTGAATGTACTAAAATTGTTGACAAATTTAACACGTAATAAAAAAATGATGGCATGATATAATTCACATATAAGATGACTGGCTAACCAGGGTGGCATTGCAAAATTCACATATATGATGCCTGGCTAGACAAGATGGCATTGCATGATTCACATATACGATAAAGAAACTAAACATATGGCATTGACACAAAGCATGTCTAAACTAAGCAGATGACATCTTTAATGTATATAGTAAGCAATGCAAGGCAGCATATGCATGATATTACCAACATCAGCATGCCAAGTTAGAGCGAAGACCTCATGGGGTAAATAGGAGTGGTCTTCTCCTTCTGAATCCCCCTCATAACAGTTATCTTCCTCTTGATTATGATCCGAAATGGGTGGAGGGGAGCTGCCTTTGCGCCCACCATGGAACGACGTCTGCATGAAATTTTATTGCCACGCAAGGCTCGTCTCTTTTGCTCTACATGATTAGTTCCATTGTGTACAATAGCTGGCATGCATGGGAATAAAACATAGTGAGATTATGTAAGGAGTGCATGCACAAATCCAGAGTGATGGTAGCAAACTGTGGATAGACCCAAAAACAATGATAGCAGGCAGATAATAGCTTTAGTTAAAAATACAGATAATGGCTCCTTTAATGTTTGTTTGCACCCAACATGAAACTCATAGTACACACCGAAGATTAACCAGATAGTAGACAGATAGTACTCATTGCTGCCCCAATATGTACCCCACAACCATTTAAAAACTCAAGTTTCAGCATTAGTTTGGACCTGACTCGGAGTCTAATAGGTGAACACGACGATAATGTAGCATGTCATCATATTAAGCGACGCATAACGTAAGCAGACACGGAAGAGTGTGACCTCTCTTGCGGACCCGTGTAGTCCTCAAGGTCATCTGCTCAGTTGATGATGGTAATGCAGTTGTCGTGGCTGCCGGCGGCGGAGAAGAAGATCTGAGGCGGCGAAAGACAGTCTAGAGAGCGGATCCCTGCTATGGTGAACCCTTCCGTCGTTGGAGCAGCTGAGCTGGGGTGGAACACAGTGCCACAGGAGCAGGGCAAACCACACAAGGTCTTCTTTGACACATATCTGTAACAGAAGTAATTGAGTAAGGGCTTGTTTGAATTTGAGGATTCTAACAATGCAGAGATAGGAAATAGACAGGAATAGGATAGGAATGCATGTGCAAAACAGAGAATTTAAAAACACATGATTTCTGCCAATCTGGGTGTTTGATTCACAACAATTGGAAGATCACAGGATGCAAAAAAGCATGATGAGATTAAGTCAAACCACAAGAAAATGTACGGTTATAATGCTATTATGCTACTATCTATTAGTCTTGTGCTTGATGAATAGGAATATGAAAAGGAGGAGAAGTGGAAATTAGAATTCCTACGGTTTTTCTTTCAAGGAGACAGAACAAATCCTACAGTTTTCCTTTGCTCCATTCCTTTGCACCAAATTCATGAAAAGTAGTACCATAGGAAACTTTCCAATTCCGATGTTTTTCATTCACTTTTCCTTTCAAGCACTGGCGATTCTAGTAGGCAGGCTTGAGCAAGGAAAATCCTAGACTAAAAAAATGTTTTTGTGCTACTTCTATTACTTTGGACCCATGCCACTGCCATACTAGCTCAACTCCCAGGCCCATCGACAAATGCATAGCTAAAACGCGCAGAGATAAATAATGATGGCGTTCAAGAGAGTCCATCACGGATAGCTAAGTTGCCTGGTACCTCACCACTTGTCATATAGTAGGATAAAATAATCATATTTCCCGTTACTACGAGTGCTCAATGGACAATATATATAACATGTAGAGTAAAAAAGAGATGCAACAAGTGTACAACCTCTTTGGCGAAGCCATGTCGATCTCAGCGTGATTGGGTTGGCCGGTGAGGATGCTCCGGCTGACTTGGCTGTCGGAGGAGGGGAAGAAGATCTTAGGCGTCTGGAGATGGAGCCCGAGTTACTGCTCCGCTGTGATGGAGGGTTTCGTCGTTGGAGCAGCTCCGGTGAGTTGTACAACGCCGAGGCTGAAGCAGGACAAGAGAGACAACGAACAACGTTAACCTGACTGGAATTCTAATAGCATCTCCAATAAATGACGTAAAATACATAACCACAAAGTGCTAGATGTAAAATACATCAGCCGCTCATCTCTGGACTTAACTGTCGAAACTGAATTTAACTGTCGAAACTGAACTTAACTGTCGAAACTGAACTTAACTGTCGAAACTAAATTTTGCTGTCAAAACTGAATTTTCCTGTTGAAACTGAATGCACTAGCAAGGTGAGGCTACACGTCGGTCGACTGACTTTTTCATCTCTGGTCAGACGATTTTGCAGCCGTTGGATACGAAATCAAGGGCCTGTGGTTCATCTTCAACCTCCACCCCCCTGAGTCGGCCAAACAGCAGCCCCCCACCGCCCACGGCTGGCGGTGCGCCGCCTCGCCCGCCCCGAAAACACTCCCCACCGCCGGTCCGCCGCCATCCCGGCCATCCCTCTAGCCCCCCCCCCCCCGTGCCGAGCTTTTTCTCCGGCGATCCCCACGCCAACGCCCTACCACCGCCCCCATCCTGAACCCTAAGATAGATAGTGGGGTACCTCTCCGGCGAGCCCCCCTCCCTGCTGCGGCTGGTTCTTCCTTCACCCCGGCGACATCGGAGTGAAGTGTAGCTAAATCAGAGCAGCATCGCAAGCAAGAGCAAGAGCGAGAGCAGCAACGCGAGCAAGAGCAATAGCAAGAGCAGACCAGGCAGGGGACCGAGAGCAAGAGCAGAGCAGCAGCGCGAGCGAGAGCTAAAGCAGCAGCAGGTCCTACTGATGTGGACGTCACCGCCGAGGGAGCGACGCCATGGAGGAAGTGGCCGGCGACACCGCCGTGGATGGAGCCGCGCCGTGTCGACTCGGGATCGAGCGCCGGCAGCACCGTGAGATCAAATCAAGAAGAAAATGCGGCGATTAGTGTACAACCTCTTTGGTGGCGCCGATTAGGCCGCAGCTTCATCCGAGGAAACGGTAATGATGATGCTCTTCCGGTGGTGCAGGTGAAGACGATGGTGTGGGAATGGAGGTAGCGTGAAAGACGAGGGGAACGTCGGGGCAGATCCTTGGAGGTGGAGGACGGGGTGGCTGAACCAGCGGGCGATGAGATCGACGACGGATCCTCATCCGGTATGATGGATGAGGGATGTCGAGGTGTTGATGTGGACGACGTCGTCGGTGAAGAGGCTCCGGCTGGGTGGCGGACGGAGCAGGGTGTGGGGTTTCGTCGCGGGATTTCGCAGCCTCGGTGTACGAATGGGTGGGCGGATGGGATGGCAGTGGGGAACCATGGCTTAGAGACGCGCTTGTCCGAAATGTGGGGTAAGTTACGAAAGTACCCCCACCGATTTGAGGCGGTTCTTTCGGTTCAGGGGTACCACGGGAATTTCGCGTGTCGGGATTTCACAGGAAGTGGGAGTTTTCGCGCGCGTTGTAATTTTGGAATAGCAAGGCGCGGGTTGAGATGGAGGGAGTTGTCGAAGCACAACGAGACAAAGATATATCTTAAATATTTCGGGCTAACAAGGCACGGGTTGAAGAGGCAGGAGTTTCGCAGCACGATAGACAGAGACACTAGCTTGAATTTTCGGCATAACAAGGCACGGCTTGAAATTTCGGAAGAACAAGCTTAACGTGTACCAAAAAAGACAATTTGCACCTCAACACGCACAACACACACAAGCACCATTTAGACTAGAGTAAGGTGCACATGCATTGCACGCATGAGATTTGGCAACCAAATTATGAATAAATACCACATTATAGCATGCAAGCTTTGAGTCATGTATGCATGATGTAGATGTTCATTTAATTCTTATAGTTAATTTCATTCAAACTCATCTAGTTTTTATAAGAAAGCTAATCTATTTTAAGATTCATGGAATTGTGCGTCGTAAGACATAAAGTAAAAACAAATAATGGCAAATCATGTAGAAAAACATTTGGGCAATTCTGATACAGAAGATTCTACAACAAATAAGAAGTGCTTGTGTTTTGATGTTTGTGCATTATGCTTAAGTTCAACCATGGAGTCTTCTAGATTATACATGTGGAGAAATCTGGTGGAATCTAGATGATATCCAACGGCCAATAGTGCTCAAATTTGCCATCTTTGGACCATCGGATTCGCCTCATCCAACGACCATCTTTCAAAGTTAAAGTTACCCCCAAACAATATATAAAATATAATATATATATAGGGGTATAGATATAGATATGTGATGCAAAAGCTGCCCATAATCCAGTCCATGCACGGATGCGACGTGGCCAAATGATGTCTGCCATCGATATCTCAAATTCAAATCAGTCTGACCTTGTTCAATGTGTATACATTACAACATGCTCGTTTCCAAACCACACCGCGCATATCTCCATTATATTCATGCATGCATGGGTTTCAAACATCAGGATCTCTTATTCAAATATTTGAATTCAACTTTACATTGATTGTGACATCACCTATTCAGCTATTCTTTTACACCCACACAGTAGTCTTCTCTTTATAATTGTACCACTAACTTTCTCTCGTGCATGCATGCACACACACTACCAGTCGGCATTATCCATCGCACGCATGCAATCTTTTTCTTTAGGTCGGTCTCCCATGAAGGCACACACCAACACACATCTCCCTCTCGATCATATCGGGCATTCTTTATCTCTCACGCGTGCATGCGCAACGATCGATGTTCCTCTATGTATGTGTGTATATAGCTAGGTCTTTCATAGTTTTCCACACAAACCGATCAATCGATATATCCAGTGAGGTCTCACCCTCTTTCCCACGTCCACATCGATCAATCTATGCCTCTCTATATAGGATTAACATATATAGCTAATACACCCACATTAATTATGTATCCAACGTCCCCCTCTCATCATCCATGCCTTCCACTTCATCTCTCAGACGCGTGCACAATGGCGAAGACAGGGGCAGTAAGGGCCCTGCCCCCCTCCCCCCCTAACATCACTATATATCAAGGCTAATATGAATGTGATCATTAGACAATTGCTGCTAAAAATGGTTTAAGTTCATGAATTGACCCTCCTCATAAAGGATTAGCAATGCTTGGCCCCCTAGCTCATTTATTTTTCATGGCTCCGCCACTGCGCGCATCAGCGCACGTGTTCGCCCCCTCTCTCTAAATATCGATCTCGCACTTGTGCATTCCTTCATAGTCTCCCTCCACTCGGCCCCTCGCACCATCTTCTAGCCCCCCACCGGATTTTGCCACATGTACAATCTAGCAGACTCCATGGTTGAACTTAAGCATAATGCACGAACCTCAAAACAACAGTGGTTCTCTTTTGTTCTAGAATCTTTCGTATCATAACTGCCCTAACTTTTTTCTAGTTGAATTGCCATTATTTATTTTTACTTTATGCTTTACAACGCACAATTCCATGAAACATAAAATAGATTAAGGGCTTCTTTGATTCAAAGGATTCTCAAAGGAATTTTGGAGGATTCTAATCATTAGGAATTTTTCCTATCTTGGTTGTTTGATTCGTAGGATTGTAAACCATAGGAATTTTTCCATATGATTCATTTGCACTAGATTTCATAGGAAACTTCCCATCCACTCAAACCTCTTTGAAAGAATTATGCGTTTTTTCTATGCACAATCAAACACTCGTACAATCCTGTAGGATTCAAGACGACATTCCACTATAATCCCATGTTTTTCCTATTCCCGGGTTCTTAGCTTCTTTATAAAAACTAATTGATTTTGAATGATATGAACTATAAGAATTAAACGAAGGGCTACATCAGGCATATATGACTCAGAGCTTACATGCTATAGTGTGGTATTTATTCATAATTTGGTTGCAAAATCTGATGCGTGCAATGCACGTGTACCTTACTAGTACTTCGAGTATGTGCAAAACACGTAAATTAGAATACTAATGGCATGCTACACAGTGTCTCTCTTAGAGTTCATGAAGCCACGTGGCACATGTGTAGGCGTTGTCGCGACCTCCTTGCGTGGATTGATCACAATGACGTGCTTCTGGTTCCAGAAGAATGTACTCGTCCTCCCTGAGCCATACTGGCGGTACATGCACGAAGCGAAGATGTGCACGCACGCCATGCACGCACTGATTCCTCACATGCACACGCGGGTACACGGGCGGACGCAATTTTGTACCAAGATCCACCCCATGTGATAATTTGACGCGTGTAAAGTCATTCACTTCATTGATGGTCAATTAATACAGCGCATGCAAATTGAGTGGACGTGAGGACGGAAGAAAGACATTATTACTCCACTGCGCGCATGCGAGTAGTTAAATCGTGGGTTGCTAGTAGTACTTCCATTGGTCTCCTTCGTATTTTGTGGCAATTTTTGACAGTAACATAATATTTACGCATTTGAGCAGTGTAGTACTTGAAATTTATGTTCCGCTAAACTCATCGGGAGCCGTTTTGGGCCTCGAAACCAAAACCATCAATTAATCTTTACCTTGTTCCCATCACATTCGAAAGCCTGCTCACACCTACTAGTAGTACGTAGCAAACCTGAATGTGTTCCCATTATGCAGATATTAGTGTCTTATATGGGCCTAAGCCCATCCATAATCCAACAAGTACTAGTGCTAGTACTTAGGTTATAAAAAGGGGAACTACCTAACCGAAAATCACTCTACCTTTCCTCCTCATAAGTGCTTCTTCTTCGTCCGCCGTTTCCATGGTCGGTGAGCAGAGCTCTAGGTCGAGAACTACTCGTAACAAGGGAGCGGCAACCAAGGCTGCAGAAAAAAAAAGAGGGCTTGCCGCCACGCAGAGACCTCGAAAGATCTCTCACGGGCAGGCGATGGCTCCCAGGAGCGCCCTAGCCGCGGAGGCGAACATGCCGAGCCGACAGAGCTGGAGTCGTTATCCCTCAACGGCATGCCCGATCAGCTCAATAAGCAGAAAAAGTTCATCCAAGGCTTGATGGAGTTGCTGAAGGAGAGCCTCGACGACATGCCCACTGAGCTCAATCAGTAGGGGGAGTTGACCGCCGGCTTGGTGATGCTGCTGAAGAAGAGCATTGCCTCGGAGAAGAAGGCGACCGGCAAAATCTTGCGACTTCGGGAGGACAATGCGAAGCTCTGCCATGAGATCGACCTGTTGAAGGAGAAGAACGCCGGCTGGAAGAAGCTACATGAGAATAGTAGTTCCTCGATGAAGATGCTGCAGGCCCTTGCCATGGAACAGAAGGAAGAGTTGGTGAAGCTCCGCATCGAGCACCCGGCTGCTGTCAAGGTACGTAATATGGCCGTGGAACAGATGATGAAGGCTCGCGTCGAGAAATGTTGCGTCATGGACACAATGATGAAGATGGCGGAGGAGACGCGCAAGGAGATGGAGGTCGTGGAGGCGATGAAGAAGCAGTTACGACTCCGCGGCGAATTAGATCATTTGGGGTGATAATCTTCCTTCTTCTTTTGCTCATGTGTTTCATCTTTTGATTCGGATGTTTCGCCGCATGTGGCACTTTCTCTGTGAGGCATGAATAGAACAATGTTTTTTTGAGGGAATGAATAGAACAATGCTAACAATGAGATGACTAGCAAATTAGATCATTTTTATCGCCATATGGCACTGGGCTGCCGTGTTTCGTGCTCCTCCGTCGTAGTACTACTCCAGTGGAAAACTTGAGTATACCGCATGGTTCTTTGCTCCTCCTCGATCAGGTCGTCGGCGCATTTATACGAGCAGTCAAATCACAAGGCCCCGCCTTCCAGCAGTAATGAGCCATCAAATCACAAAGGCCCTCGCCTCTCGTGAAATTGACCAAGCTAGACTGCCCCACCCTCTAGCCTTTTAAAAAATGTATACGTTTGTACAGCAGTAGTATCGATGGATTGCGCCATGGAGAAAAACTTGAAAATTAAAAAAAAGGTGGTACATATAGAGAGCGCTCGTTGCCAAATTATGCATATAGTACTATTAAAAAGGCTAGTCGCAATAATGGTGTCCAGCACAACCCACCCCTCAAATAGAACTGAGGGTACTTGGATACGTTTTAGTCCCATGACTAAAAGTAGTGGCACTAAAACATGCTAGCCTCACCCATGCTTGGATCCAAATACTAAAAAGGCTAAAATCATGTTAATGAGCATTTATTATCCTCCAAACCCTCCAATCCAGAACTCGCCTGTGTTAAAGGAGAGGAGTTAAATGAGTAGAGAGAGGACTAATCCACATTTTAGTAGGGGTACCCCTGACTAAAAATTTTAGCCTCAAGACTAGTTTTAGCCCCTCTTTAGTCAGGGGTGCTTGGAACTTTAGCCTCTTAAAGAGACTATTTTTAGTCAGACTAAAATAAGTCCGTTGGATCCAAGCACCCTCTAAGCATCCTGGAATTCTTTGACAAAACTAAGCACCCTGAAATTCTTTGACAACTAAACTGTTGGCTATATGATGTTGGCCATATATATTGTACGTATATAATGTGAAGAAACGAGTGGTAGTACTATACCAACTAAAAGATGAAATGTAAGAAATACTAGTATGTACGTACTGAAGAGTTAAAGTAACAAGAAGAAACATAACATAGTTCTGCTGGGGGCTTAGCACAACACACCCCTCAAATTAAATTAACCACACCTGAAATTAAACTTTGCAACTATTCCGGTAGACACTGCATTAGAACCACCATGAGCAACGACACTGCCACCTTACTCGGAGTCCTCGTCCACGTCCTCGACTTCGTCCTTTGTAGGATCTAGAAGTAGATGTGTCTAGAGGGGGGTGATTAGACACTTAGTGCTAAAGTTGCAATTTTTAAACTTTTTCGGTTTAAGTGGGGTTTAGGCACAATTTCAACACACACAATACGTATCAAGCAAGCATGCAAAGAGTATATGAGCAGCGGAATGTAAAGCATGCAACTTGCAAGAATGTAAAGGGAAGGGTTTGGAGAGATCAAACGCAATTGGAGACACGGATATTTTTCCCGTGGTTCGGATAGGTGGTGCTATCCTACATCCACGTTGATGGAGACTTCAACCCACGAAGGGTAATGGTTGCGCGAGTCCCCATAGGGCTCCACCCAAGGGCAACGGTTGCGCGAGTCCACACAGGGCTCCACCCACGAAGGGTCCACGAAGAAGCAACCACCCACAAAGGGTCCACGAAGAAGCAACCTTGTCTATCCCACCATGGCCATCGCCCACGAAGGACTTGCCTCACTAGCGGTAGATCTTCACAAAGTAGGCGATCTCCTTGCCCTTACAAACTCCTTCGTTCAACTCCACAATCTTGTCGGAGGCTCCCAAGTGACACCTAGCCAATCTAGGAGACACCACTCTCCAAGAAGTAACAAATGGTGTGTAGGTAATGAACTCCTTGCTCTTGTGCTTCAAATGATAGTCTCCCCAACACTCAACTCTCTCTCATAGGATTTGGATTTGGTGGAAAGAAGATTTGAGTGGAAAGCAACTTGGGAAGGCTAGAGATCAAGATTCATATGGTAGGAATGGAATGTCTTGGTCTCAACACATGAGTAGGTGATTCTCTCTCAGAACATATGAGTTGGAATGATGTGTGTGTTCTGATGGCTCTCTCATAGAATGAGAAAGAGGTGGAGGGGTATATATAGCCTCCACACAAAATCCAACCGTTACACAGTTTTCCAATCTCGGTGGGACCGAATTAATAAACTCGGTCGGACCGAAAATGTAAACCTAGTGACCGTTAGTGATTTCGGTGGGATCGACTGGATCAACTCAGTGGGACCGATGTGCTAGGGTTAGGGTAAATCCAAAACTCGGTTTGACCAATTACTCAAACTCGGTGGGACCGATTTGGGTAATAAGTGAAACTGAGATTTGGTCATGCAAACTCGGTGGGACCGATTGCATATCTCGGTGGGACCGAGAATAATGCAATGGGTAACAGAGAGTTTGCAAGCCCATCTCGGTGAGACCGAGATCCCATCGGTGAGACCGAACTGATTAGGGTTTGGCAGTGGCTTATGACAGGAGAAACTCGGTGGCGCCGAAAGAAGAATCGGTAGGACCAAGTTTGGCTTAGGGTTTAGGTCATATGTGGATATGGAAAAGTAGTTGAGGATTTTGGAGCATATCATTAAGCACATGAAGCAAGAGGCTCATTAAGCAACACCTCATCCCTCCTTGATAATATTGGCTTTTCCTATGGACTCAATGTGATCTTGGATCACTAAAATGTAAAAGTGAAGAGTCTTGAGCTTGAAGCTTTAGCCAATCCCTTGTCCTTAGCATCTTGAAGGAGTTCCCACAACCTTTAGTCCATGCCACTCCATTGTTGAACTTATCTGAAACATGCTAGATAGAAGTGTTAGTCCAACAAGAGATATGTTGTCATCAATTATCAAAACCACCTAGGGAGCACTTGTGCTTTCATCCTTGTCCCTCTTCCTCTTGGCCGATACTTCTTTGCTTGAACCACACACTTGGATGTTGCTCTTCATCCAACCCTTGTAGATATTGAAGCAAAGGTAGCCATCCATTGCAGCATAGTAGATGTGGTCTATATCGAGTACATTCCGCTGCCATGCATGACGATGAAACGTGTAATGAGGTTTCTATAGTTTACCGTACGAAGGATGAACCATGGCTCCTGTCAGGGTCAGCATTGAAGGCTGATGAGAGGACACCAGCCGATTCTTCTGGAGGTCGAAGGTGTTGCCTACAACAAGGCCTATCCGACGCAGGACTTCTTTGTCGTTACCAAAGTCTACAGTAACGAATTTCACTGTTTTGTCCTTGAGGAAGTTCTTAAAATCCTGGCACTCAACGTCAGCATGGCATATGTGGTAGACCAAGCAAACGTTATGTACGCAAACCTGGATCACGGCGGGCTTCTTCCTCTCTTCATCCTTTAGATCCTTCTCTCGTCCCAGGACTGTGGTGTACTCAACATCTAGCCCAGCGACCCACTCATCATCTGAGTTTTCAAACATGCGACTGAAGCGAGAAAGCCATCCTTTCACCGTCGCGGAAGAACGGGTGTAGATGACGTCGAACTCATCGCCGGTGATGGTTCTAACCTTGTACTCACCGCCGATCATGGAGATATGAGACGCCATGGATTTGGGAGGAGGGTTAGGATTAGTGGAACTGCCGTATTATGAATGGACGGGACGACTAGGAGCGACCCACTGTAGTATTGAAGGACGTGTGGGGACGAGTAGGATCGAACTGCCAGCATGCGAACGGCAGGGTAGTGGCTTTCCATTCTCCCATGATACGGGCTTCCGAGAGCCCTTCGTTCTGAGATCGAACGGTTACATGGCGTGATTCTAGACCTATGGGTGAATATCCTATCCTAGAGGGTTATTCTGCAAATTTTCAGCAACTTAGCATGCGACCGTTTGATCTCAGATCCAAGGGCTGCCAGCAGCCCGTATCATGGTCGCGCCTACCACGACCGTCGCGTCGCTCGCGCGATCGCGCCCTTGGAGATTTAACACGGTGCGTTAGGCTATCTGATGTTGGCATGTCATACATAGTCATCACTTAGTCACTCATACTACAACAAGGTTGGCTATAAGTGTATTTTTTTACTCCTCTCTATCTCTTTCTTCGTACTCAAGGAAGAAACAGTGCTAAGCGCGTGTATTTATTGCATTTGCCAAGGAGTGACCTCTTCCAATGAAATGGTGTTGCTAAGTTTGCTTCATTTAATTAGCTATAGACTCCAAATTGTCTTTTCACCTAGGTACACGCGCTTAGCACCGTTTCTTCCTTGGGTCACCAAACTAGTCTCTCTCTTCTTGATTAACTTGCCACATTAGACTTTATGCCTATGTGGCAAGCTTAAGCACATGTAGGAGCAAATAAAAGTAAGTATAATAGTGCGCTTTACATGGCATTTTTGCATATGTGGAGGAAAGAGAGGCAAGGAAAAAGTGGAGAAGTGGGCTCTCATGCAAGAGCCAGCCTCTACTACATGGTGAAGCATTGGGAGAGGCACTTGTATGGAGGTGGTCAGGAATCTGGGAGACTCACGCCGGTCGTAGCACCGCAGTTAAAATGATAATGGCAAGTCAAATCACGGGGCCCCACCTGTCCAGCAGTAACTCGCTGTCAAATCACACAGCCCTACATTTGTAGCAGCCTACTCCCTCGTCTTCTCGCGTCTCTGTCGAACCGACTAGGTGTAACTGCCCCGCCGCCTACCGTGCAGGAAAAGCCCCGCCCTCGACTTTTAATTAGTATACAGTATACTAATTTTGTATCCATGGATTGCGCCCGCACCATGGAGCAAAGCGTCTAGAAAACGGAGGAGAGACGGTGGTCTTGCAATAGAGAAGAGGGAGAGTCGAGACGGTGGTTTTGGAATGGAGATGATGGAGAGGAGAGGAGGTGGTTTTGCAATGGAGAAGAGGGAGAGGAGCGTGCGGCAGCGATTTAGGATTGGACGAGAGGGCCGGCGTGCTCTGACTGGATCAAAATCAAAATCAATTTACCCTTCAATTAAGAAAGCGACCCCACATTAACTAGTCTCCCTTTTATTCTGGGTCATAATTGACCATGATTTTCGCACATAAAATATATGTTATACGTTGTATACAAGGCCACTATCAAAATTACAATTTGCAACTATACAAGGCCACTAACATTAATCGAGGCAAAATTGATGGCGTTTGCCTCGTACTAGCACCCGAGGACATTAATATCCCTTGTGTGCATGCGGGAGTGAGAAGGTTAGCTTGCATTCCCAACATTAATCAACCAATGAGGAGTAAGAGGGTTGGCTTGTTGTGCTTGGGAGAGAAAAACCACATTAATTAACATGACAATCAAGGTGACAAGCTAGCTTGCAACATTGACTTAAACATAGCATTGATTTTTGCCTTGGTACCTGTAATATGAGTTTGTGGCCTTGTATACAAAAAGGGAGGGAGTATAATTTGAAAGTGCATTCAGATACGAACCAAACGACACAATTTTTGGTGACATGCATTCACATTTTGCTTGTCAAATACAGTACGTGGTCAAACTTTGACCCAAAATACGCAAAACAACAAAAAATACTTCCAAGACCAACGCCGCTCTTCCGCTCTTCTCCTCTTAAACCACCGCCACTCCTCTCCTGTTCCAATCTAAATGCAGCACCGCTCCTCTCCTCTTCCATTTCAAAACCACCGCCCCTCCTCTCCTGTTCCAGTCCAAAACCAGCGTCGCTCCTCTCCCGTTCTAATCCAAAACCAGCGCTGCTCCTCTCCTCTTCCATTCAAAAACCACCGCCGGCGAGTGAAGGTGCTGTGGAGAAGTAGATCGATGGAGGAGTACAACCGGTACGTGAGGATCGCAGACGGCAACCCTGTGAAGCTAGCTAGGATGTTGGAGATACAGTCTTGGTTTGACAACAAGGACCAACTAGTGGTGACGGCGACATCCATGGCCAAATATCTACAACAGAGCGAAAAGGTGGCGATACTCCCGGAGGGAGTCGTGCCGGAGTATATAGAGCTACTCCTCTAGGCCATGGAGCAAACAGATTCACCGAATCCGATCGTGAGGGAGCGGTGGTGGGAGTATCGATTCCAGATGGAGCATCCACCAGAGATTGAAGGATCGAGCATCTATAGGGTGCCGTTTGTGAGGGTGTCCTGCCAGAGCGAGCCGGTGGAGTCTTCGTCGACTGAACCCAACTACAAGAGGAGAAAAGCAGTTGGCCCGACGACGCTTCCCCGCCATCGTCTCCCTCGCCGTTCACATCATCTCTGCCGCTGAGGAATAGGAGGGGGCTCCCCCCCCCCCCCCCCCCCCCCCCCCAGGAAAGGGGGGGGGGGCCCCCCCCCCCCCCCCGCCCAATAGTCGGGCAGGTTGTGAATTGTCAGGAGGAGCTTAGGGTTGTCAGTATTTGTAGGTTGTGAATTGTGTTTTGTGTTGTGTATTTTGAGAGTACTTTCAGATATGAATGTCTTTTGAATTTCGTATTTGCAGTATTGAGCATATAAAGTATTTTATGAATTCTATATATCTATTTTTAGCACTTAAAAATGTAGTTTCATAGGAGTATAAAAGTGCAGACAATGTGATTCTCAGAGAAGAAATTGCAAGTTTCAGTTTCAGATAAGAAACTACAAGTTCAGTTTCAGATAAGAAACTGCAACTTTCAGAGGTAGGGCATTTATATTAACACGGCCTTTTCGAACAGGGTTAACATCATGTTGGAAGTTTTATTCATGGTCGAAAATGGAACTACCAGCCAGTTAACATCATGCTGATCAACATTCATGCATAGCACATCTTCATATGATGCACAGTCAAAATGCCCACACAATGTCGAGTGTGCGAAACACAGAGAAAACGAGGGACGAAGTTTTGGCAAGTGTTGGACGTGGTTTTGGGCTGCCCCGTCTAGGCTTTCATTTTAAACATGCGCAGCCCACGACCTCGGATGGGAGGTCCATAGGCTTGTTTGTATTTTCTTAGGGCCGTCATGTATCGACCGGCCTATGGACCTCCCATCCGTTATTTTTGGCAGCCCAATTTATGTATTTTTTTGAAGAAAACACAGAGGTTTGTTCTATTTTTCTATATAAGAATAGGAACGCCAGGTCCAACTTATGTTTCTGTTCTAACTATATTATATATATTTAAATTATTTTATATGTTGACTGTTTAGTTCACATACTCCCTCCTTTTCGGTTTATAGGGCTTATCTCAAAATTTTAGTTTTTCCATTTTATAAGGCTCAATTTGGTTGTTTTCCATCACATGTTCAGATTCCAAGGTGCATAAATCATCTCATGCAAGTATTAAGAGAAAATTTGACCAATGCATGTACTTTATGCATGCATGCATTGCAATTTATGCATTGATAAACATAATTTTTTGAGGAAAACAAGTGCATTAATTAGGTGCTTTTGCAAACTAAAAAAAAGTATTCCACCATTCATCATCTACTTTGGTTGGTGAGATTTTTGAATTGAGCCCTATAAACCGAAAAGGAGGGAGTAACTGGCAAATAGATCTCGCCGCCACCCCCCGCCTCCTGACCCCGGGCGTGCCTGCCCCCCTCAGCAAGTCCGCTCACGCGCCCCATGGAGTCGCTGGCCATATCCACGGGGGAATGGCTGGAAGACAGGCAGATGTACAAGATGCATCTCCCACGTGTCTACAAAGCCTTCCCACGGATGCTCCAGCCGCTCGACTCTGTCGCGCAGGCGGTGCTGTGGGAGACTCGAGGGAGGAGATAGAGGGAGCGGGCGATGCGGATCCGCGACGACGCTCTCTCCTGGACCCAGTGCACGCGCGAATGGAGGGAAGCAGAGGAGGAAGCTGCGAGGGAGTAAGCCGAGGAGGGACCAAATCCGTTCTCTCACTCGCGCAGGTATGCTCGGATGTGAAAGGATCATGTGGATTGGGAGTTGCTGAATCTAGCCCTGCGGATCTACTTCGAAGGAGATTTCTCGGAGAAGCACAGGATGCCCCACCCCAGTGAGCCACCGATTGCGTTCGTTCGATGGGCGAAAGGAGAAGTGAATTCAGGAGATCCACGTCGTGCTGCAAGATGGGTTCTCTCTACAAAACAATTTTTTCTCTGCTTCTGAAAAAGTCTCTCCCGCTGAAAATGAGCTGCTAGAAGCCCCTTTTTCAGAGACAGAGGTGAAGGAAGCCATTTTTAGCTCTTATCCTGATGGGGCTCCTGGTCCTGATGGGATTCCCTTCTTGTTTTACCAGCATTTTTGGGACTTGGTGAAAAATGATCTCTTAGATCTTTTCCAAGCCTTTCATAGAGGAGAGTTGGGTCCAGAAACTTACTCATGGGGGGTCTGTTGGGATCAAGTTAAGTAACTGTGAAAGTGATTTTTTCCTTGCTGGTAAAGGCCTTAGGCAAAGTGACCCCATCTCCCCACTTTTGTTTAATTTAGTAGTGGACGTTCTTACTAAAATGCTGAGCAAAGCTGCTGATCATAATCTGATTGCAGGGCTCTGTCCTGAGGTCTACCCTGGTGGCATCATCTGCCTTCAATATGCAGATGATACCATCCTTTTCTTAGACAATGACTCCACACATGCTAGCAATCTGAAAACTGTTCTAACCTGGTTTGAACAAGTCTCAGGCATGAGAATCAACTACTCTAAAAGTGACCTCGTCCCTATCAACATGGATGATCAGGAGTTAGCCGACTTCCTCTCTATTCTAGTTTGTAATAAATGTAACTTCCTCATTAAGTACCTAGGTATCCCTCTCCACTATGATAAACTGAAGAGAGAGGATATCCGACCCTTCTGGATAAAATCATTAAAAGGATTTTTGGGTGAAGGGGCAAACTTCTCTCTTATAGAGGCAGATTGATCCTCATACAAGCTTGTTTGTCTAGCATTCCAGTGTATCTCCTCTCCTTCTTCAAGTTCCCTAAATGGGCAGTGAACCTCATCAATTCTCAGATGTCTCATTGCTTGTGGAATTATTTTGAGGGAAATAGGAAGCTACACCTTGCTAATTGGGCCCTAGTCTCTATGAAAAAAGATTTTGGAGGCCTAGGCATACCTAACCTCCAAGAAATTAACATCTGTCTTCTAGGGTCTTGGATTAAAAGATTCTATGAGGAAGACCTGAAACCCTGGAAGCTTCTTATTGCCCATAAATACCTAGGAAATAAACCTAATATTTTTGTCCCTTCTTCCAACCCTAAGACCTCTAGATTCTGGAAAGGATTAAAATCTATTATGCATGCTGTGAAATTTGGCTACAGATGGAACATAGGGGATGGGAGCAGAACCAGGTTCTGGGAAGATACTTGGTTTGGCACATCCCCCCTAGCAGTCCAATTTTGGCCTATTTACTCTGTCCATAATGAGCTTAACAAAAGTGTCAATGAAGTTTGGGACGGTCAATGCCTAAAACTCTCTTTTAGAAGGAACTTTAGTGATAGTCTCATGGAACAATGGTTCCAGTTGGAGGAAATTGCCAAAAGCATTACCTTTACTGTCGAGCCGAATGCCCTGATTTGGTAGCTGGACAATAAGGGGAAGTATTCCTCCAGCTCCATCTATCATGTTATCAACTTTAGAGGGGCTCAACCCGTGTTTATCCCTGCTGTCTGGAAATTGAGAGTTCCCCCTAAAATTCATGTATTTCTCTGGCTTCTCTCCAAAAACAAATTAATGACTAGGGATAACCTTAGGAAGAGACACATCATCAAACCCCTAGATTGTGTTTACTGCTTGGAACAAGAGTCTTGTTCTCACCTATTTTTTGAATGTATAGTTGCTAAACATCTCTGGGCCCACATTGAGGAATATTTCTCTAGTCAGATTGGCTCATCCTTCGAATCTGTCGCCAGATTCTGGATTGCTACCAAAAAGTGCTCAGTTTTAAACACTGTTAGCTCAGCTGTCCTTTGGAGCCTCCGGAAATATAGAAATGCTATGATTTTCAGTAACACCTCCTGGATTTCCATTCTACAGGTTTTGAGGTTGATCGGGAACATGGTGAGGAACTGAGCAATTCTCTCCTCCGGATCTGACAAGGACAAGTTGACGAGCTTCGTGGAAACCCTAACAAGATCCCTCCAGAAACCATTGGCGGTCACTTGTGGCTGAACAAGGCTCGACCTGCTCTGGGGCTGGACCCATGGGCTCGTCTCAAGATCTCTGATGAAGATGATGGGCACCTGGCATCGAAAAAGAGGGACATCCACCATGCTACGCCTTCCAGCCCGGTGTCTTCGCTTGCTTACTGGTCGCCGCAGGCTGACACGGCCCCTCGGCTGAAGACCATGAAGGCTTCGCTGGACCCTCCTTGTGTCATTTGAGTGCTCTATCCGCTCTGCCTTTGGCACCACTCGAGTGATTTGTGTTATTCAGAGAACTTGTTCATCCACCCCCCTAGTTTGTAGCTTTTCTACCTTTACTTTCGAACTGCTCTTTGAGCTGCTGTATCAGAATATGTTGTGGTTTCGTTCTCAGCAATGGAACCGGGGAGATGCTCCTTGTTTTTCTAAAAAAATTATTTTATATGTTATTATATATTATTTTTATTGTCATCATATATTTAACAGATACTTACATATGTAAGAAAACAATATCCCACATCTTATTAACTTATAAAAATAATTTCTTAACAAATAAAATCCTGGATTGTTTTGGCACGAAAATCCTAGTGATTGTGTACAAAAGCTTGGTAAGATTTAAGAACGAATGTAATAATATCACTTATTATTTAAATATATTTATAACAAAATGCTCAGCCCCTTTTTATTTTTTGATAACATTGCTGGCCCAACCCAACATTATAATTAGAATCAGCCCAGCAAAATTGTGTATTTCGAGAAAGTGCAAATGGCCTGTAAATTTTTAGAAAATAAAATAAATGGACCGCAT
The DNA here is from genome assembly GCF_003073215.2 of Triticum urartu. NCBI lineage: Eukaryota > Viridiplantae > Streptophyta > Magnoliopsida > Poales > Poaceae > Triticum > Triticum urartu. The sequence continues at coordinate 412,921,521 of NC_053024.1, forward strand.
GGACGCTACATTATTTGTTCACCCAGCCCAGCTAATGGCTGTAATTCAAAAAAAGAAGATCAAATTGACTGTAAATTCTACTGCACAAAAAAGACTGTCAATTCTGAAAAAATGGGTTGAATACGTGCCACATTTTTGGAGGCTGAAATTTGGGCCAATAGGTCGAAGCCAATGCAAGTCGTTGTCAATTTAGTCAACAAATGATTCTGACATGTTAGCCGTTGGATTTACATCCAACGACCAGCATCCATCTTCAATCTCTCGTCTTCTTCCTCCAGCGCCGCCGGGACCACCTCCCGCCTCCTGCTGCTAGCAGCTCTGCTTAGCATGCTTCGCTATGAAGCGCTACTCCACCGTTGGCCAAGCCATCCCTCCACACCTCCTGTTCTTCTCCACCGACTGCCGAACCACATCGCACTAGAACCAGTTAACCCTCGTACACATATTTGTCTGCGACTCTACTCCCGCGTCTTCCCATCTCCGGCTTGTTGCTGTCCGGGGCCTCGCCGTCGTCCACCAGCTTGGATGCGCTCGGCGCGGCGTGGTCAACGTGGTCAACGAACGACACCATCGGAAGTAGACTGTGCGTGGAGAGGCTGACAGCTGGGTCCATGGCCGCACGCAAGGAAATGCCTCCTTATTATGCGCAAAATAATGATTCCTCCACCTGACATCTGGGACCCACCGGAAGGGCCTCTGTATTTCATGAAATAAAGTGCCCCCCCGCTGACATGTCGGACCCACCAGCTATCTTCACACGCAAGGAAGTGCCTCCTTATTACGCACAAAAAAATGAATATTCCCCCTGCCAGCTGGAACCTAGCATAGTGGGAGGCTGACTTGTGGGCCTACCAAGTTGACGGGGACGGAGGGCTTTGTCAACTTAGTCAATATGAACGATTCTATCTCCTATTACCGTACGATGTTCATCCAACGGCCGTAGTGCTTCTTCAACCTCTGGTCTTCTTGCTCCAGCCGCCCAAACCAGCGCCGGTTGTGCCGCGTGCTCCTGCCTCCCGTGGCCGTCTGTGATGCCGTGGAGGCCTCACCGCCCCCTACTACTCCCACCGCTGGCCAGGCCATCCCTCTTCTCACCCACACCCCCTGTTATTCTGCAGCGACAGCAGCCTCACACCGCAACCGAACCAGTGAACCCTCGTACTCCGCTTCGCGTGGGCATCCACTGATGCGTCTTCCCCGGCTCCGAGTCGTCCCCTTCCTAGTCCTCGTCGCCGTCCACCGCCCTGGTGCTCTCGGCGCGGCGTGGTCAACATGGTCAACAAATGACTTCCATCGGAAGAGTACTGTACGTGGAGAGGCTGACAGCTGGGTCCATGGCAGCCACAAGGAAGTGCCTCCTTATTACGCAGAAAATAATTATCCCTCCACCTGACAGCGGGGACCCACCGGACAGGCCACCAGTATTTTGCAAAAAAATTGTTTCCCCCTGACTGCTGGGACCCACCGGACGGGCCACCGTATTCCGCGAAAAAAACCTTCCCCCGCTGTCAGCTCGGACCCACCGGAAGTGCCTCCTTATTACGCATAAAAAAATGAATACTCCCCCGGCTAGCTGGGACCCACCTTGCTGGGAGGCTGACTTGTGGGCCTACTAAGTTGACGGGGACGAAGGGCTTTGTCAACTTAGTCAATATGAACGATTCTAGCTCCAGTGACCGTATGATGTCCATCCAACAGCCGTAGTGCTTCTTCAACCTCTGGTCTTCTTGCTCCAGCCGCCCAAAGCAGCGCCGGTCGTGCCGCATGCTCCTGCCTCCCGTGGCCGGCTGTGCTGCCGCAGAGGCCTCACCGCCCCCTACTATTCCCAGGGCTGGCCAGGCCCTGTGGCGACGGCAGCCTCACACCACAGCCGAACCAGTGAACCCTCGTAGTCCTCTCCGCGCGGGCTTCCACTGCCGCGTCGTCCCCTTCCTAGGCCTCGCCGTCGTCCACCGCCGTGGTGCCCCCCGTGCGGCGTGGTCAACGTGGTCAAGGAACGACTTCCATCGGAAGAGTACTGTACGTGGAGAGGCTGGCAGCTGGGTCCACGGCCACAGCCCAGTTTTTTTGCGATTTGCCAAGTAAGTCGCTTTGTCAGGCCAGTTGGGCTGCAAATCTTTCAAGACAAGGAGAGCTTTCATTCGGCTGGCCGAGAAATGGCCCATCGGTAATGAGAAATGGGTTGTACATTTTTAAAACACATCAAACCGGCAATTAGTTTCAAATATCTTTTTTTCATTTCAAGATTTTAAATTACATTAATTTTTATGCGTGGAGAATTTGTTGGATTTTATATTGATATACATTTATTTTTAAAATCGGTTTGAATGTGAGTCGAAATTTCGGGATTAAAAACAGTTCAGACTGCACCGAAATATGCAAAATTTCGTATAATTTTTTAACCGTTGCCACAATATGGGCTGTAATGCTAACAAAAAGAATATGGGCTCCAAAAAAACCTTAAAATTAGCAAATGGGTTGTAAATTATTAGAAATAATGGCAGATGGGCTGTATGCTGTTTTCCACAGATTTGAGGCTTTCCTAAAAAAGGTTGACACACAAGCACTGACTGTTCGATGTCCATCCAACGGCCGTCGTGCTTCTTCAATCTCTGCTCTTCCTGCTCCAGCCGCTCAAACAAGCGCCGGCGGGACTGCCTGCTCCCTCCTCCTCGCGGCCGGCTGTGCTGCCGCGCAGGCCTCACCACCCGACCGTACTCCCATCGCTGGCCTAGCCATCCCTCTACTCACCCACACCTGTTGTTATTCTCCGGCGATGGCAGACGAACTAGTAAACCCTCGTACAGTCATACTCCCCTCCGCGTGGGAAACAACTGCCGAGTCTTCCCTGCCTCTGTGTCGTCCCCTTCCTAGGCCTCGCCGTCGTCCACCGCCCTGGTGCTCTCGGCGCGGCGTGGTCAAGGAACGACTTCCATCGAATGTGGACTGTACGTGGAGAGGCTGACAGCTGGGTCCACGGCCGCAGCAAGGAAGTGCCTCCTTATTACGCGGAAGATAATGATTCCTCCACTTGACAGCTGGGACCCACCAGATGGGCCACTGTATTTCGCGAAAAAAATGTTTCCCCCTAACTGCTGGGACCGACCAGCTACATCTTCGCACGCAAGGAAGTGCGTCCGGGCAAAAAAACGATTCGCCCCCTGACTGCTGGGACCGACCAGCTACATCTTCGCAGGCAAGGAAGTGCCTCACAGTCGGGACCCACCTGGTCGAAGCGTACATAGCGTTGTCATTCTGGTCGCGAACGTGTACGTACATACTGGTCGATGTAGAGGCGCGCATATGTCGTAGTAGAGGCGCGCACGTAGCATTTACACGTATGTACAGCGGCCAGGGTGCAAGAAAGAAAATACGGCCACGTATGTGTACATACAGACGGGGTCTCAAACGCCTACTCGTGCATACGTACGTCCAGGGCTCGTGTACATGGCTGGGTCGGAACGGAGAAACAACGTCGTCGTCGTGTTCATGGGGAGGCAACGGAATGCGTCGTGTTCATGGGGAGGCAACGGAATGCGTCGTGTTCATGGGGAGGCAATGGAATGCGTCGTGTTCATCGGGAGGGCTTGGACGGAACAGGTGATGGAAACGAGTCCTGGCATACCGCAGAACGGAGGAAACGGCCTTGTGTTCGACCGGCCACGTTCGAAACGGGATCCTGTTCATCGGGAGGGGTCTGGCGTACCGCAAAACGGAGAAAACGGACCTCCTACGGTCGAAACGGGGGTCCTGTTGATCGGGAGGGGTGTGGCGTACCGCAAAACGGAGGAAACGGACTTGTGTTGGAGCAATACGGTCGAAATGGGGGTCCTGTTCATCGGGAGGGGTGTGGCGTACCGCAAAACGGGACTCCACGGGATACTGTTCATCTCCACCATCGACCTCCTCCAGCCTCCACGGGCTCCTATTCATCCAGCCTCCACGGGCTCCTGTTCATCCAGCCTCCACGGGCTCCTGTTCATCCAACCTCCACCGCGCGCTACTCCACCGGCTACTGTTCAACCACCCCTCCATCGTCTACTGTTCATCCAGCCCTCCACACCACGGGGTCCTGTTAAACCACCCCTCCATGGGCACCCCTTCACCGTCTACTGTTCATCCAGCCCTCCACACCACGAGGTCCTGTTCAACCACCCCTCCACCATCTACTGTTCATCCAGCCCTCCACACCACGGGGTCCTGTTCATCCACCCCTCCACGGGCACCCCTCCACCGTCTACTATTTATCCAGCCCTCCACCACACCACGGGGTCCTGTTCATCCAGAGGCAACGCCACCGCTCACTGTTCATCCAACCCCCCCTCCCCCGCAACGCTCACTGTTCATCACATCGATCGGCTTCAGTTAGCAGCAGTAGCGAAGGAATCGCTCGATCGGGTTCAGTTAACAGCCATCGATCGATCGCTCGGGTTCAGTAACGCGTAGCCTGCAGTGCAATCGCTCGGGTTCAGTTAGAGCCCAATGCCTCGCTCAGGTTCAGTTAGAGCCAATGCCTCGCACACACGCGCGTACGTGTACGAGAGAAACGCGCATCGCTCGGCCCCCGACCTCCCACCGTAACCGGGAACTCCCCGAAATTTTCCTCCGCCTCGCTTCTACCACGGTTTTTCCATCATGGACGGCCCAAAGAATGTCATGCAGTTGCGTCTCCGGCCCGCCCAGGACGAAAAGCCCATTTTCTGCCATGATTTTTTGTCATAGAAGTAGGAGCCCACCACATCTATGATGATACCGGGTTTTGTCACAATTATCGTCATAGAAGTGTCATATGTATGACAGAAAAAAATTCGTTCGGCCCAAAATCTCACGGATGTGTCTTTTTTTTGTAGTGCAAGTAACATACCGATGACAAAGGGAACAACGTATGTTGTTATGCGGTTCGACCGATAAAGATCTTCGTAGAATATGTAGGAGCCAATATGGGCATCCAGGTTTCGCTATTGGTTATTGACCAGAGAAGTGTCTTGGTCATGTCTACATAGTTCTCGAACCCGTAGGGTCCGCACGCTTAAACATTCGTTGACGATATAGTATTTATGAGTTATGTATGTTGGTAACCGAATGTTGTTCGGAGTTCCGGATAAGATCACGGACATGACGAGGAACTCCGGAATGGTCCGGAGATAAAGTTTGATATATGGGATAATAGTGTTTGGTCTCCGGAAGGGTTCGAGAATTCACCGAAAGGGGTTCTGGATGTTTCCCGAAATGTTTGGGTACGAGAACACTTTATTTGGGCCAAAGGGGAAAGCCCACAAGGTTTTTGGAAAGCGCAAAAGGAAGTTTTGCGGAGTCCAGAGGCCAGACGCCAAGGTCCCTAGTGTTTGGGTCCAGACGCCAGGAACCCTGGCGTCTGTCCCTGGAGTCCGAGAAGGACTCTTGCCTTTCGGGTGAAACCGACTTTGTGGAGGCTTTTACTCCAAGTTTCGACCCCAAGGCTCAACATATAAATAGAGGGGTAGGGCTAGCACCCAAGACACATCAAGAAACACCAAGCCGTGTGTCGGCAACCCCGTCCCCTCTAGTTTATCCTCCGTAATAGTTTTCGTAGTGCTTAGGCGAAGCCCTGCGGAGATTGTTCTTCACCAACACTGTCACCACGCCGTCGTGCTACCGGAACTCATCTACTACTTCGCCCCTCTTGCTGGATCAAGAAGGCGAGGACGTCATCGAGCTGAACGTGTGCTGAACGCGGAGGTGCCGTACGTTCGGTACTTGATCAGGACGGATCATGAAGGTGTACGACTACATCAACCGCATTGATAAACGATTCCGCTTTCGGTCTATGAGGGTAAATAGACATACTCTCCCCTCTCGTTGCTATGCATCACCATGATCTTGCGTGTGCGTAGGAATTTTTTTGAAATTACTATGTTACCCAACAATAGTGATGCAAATTTGATATCTAATATTGATGAGCTTAAAGCCGCTAGTGGTTATGTGTTTACACTTGGTGGTGGTGCTGTTTCCTGGAAGCCTTGCAAGCAGACCATGTTAACAAGGTCAACAATGGAAGCAGAACTCACAACATTAGACACAACAACAGTTGAAGCAGAATGGCTTCGAGAACTTTTGATGGACTTGTCGGTGGTTGAAAAACCAATACCAGCTATCCTAATGAATTGTGATAATCAAACAGTGATCGTGAAGGTAAGTAGTTCTAAGGACAATAAGAAATCATCAAAACATGTGAGACGGAGACTAAAACCTGTCAAATTTATGAGAAACTCTGGAGACTATATAAACACATCGAAGAATCTAGCAGATCCCTTCACAAAGGGTTTATCACGAAATGTGATAGAGTATGCATCGAAAGAGATGGGATTGAGACCCACCACATAAGTTGTTCATACTGGTAACCCATTCTTTGTGATAAGAGATCCCGTGAATTAGAATTGGCAAGACAAGTTATTGGATAACTGATAGGAGGATATTTGTTTATAAATATCCACTCCGTTATGATGCAATTTTCTCCAAATCTGTATGGCAGGTTGATATTTATCTTAATGTGTTCTGAATGGCTTGGGTAGGCAAAGATGTTGTCCTACAAAACATCTAGAAAGAACACACCTATATGAGTTAGACTCTTAAACGTCGCAGTCTGTGAGAGTCGGGTGTTCTATAATAAACTCACGAAGAGGCCCTAGACTATGATGTATATGCTCCTACCCATGGGAAAGTTTTTAGCGGTTCTGTATTGGTCAAGGCTTTCATGTGAAACTTATTTGCACAAAACTTGCAGTTCAAGGAGTAGTCCACTGTTCAAGTTGTGAATGAGTGTAGCATGGAGTTCTAGGTGGAAGTTCAACTTAACAGTCTCCACCAAAACGCCGGTATATAAACAATGTTTTGAAACCATATGCAAACTTGATGTGCCTCTGGGATCTGGTGGGAGATTGTTAGAATAATTGGGATTTAGACAATCTGTTATATCTAATAATTTCTAGGAAAATCCCATAGGCCCATGTGGCACATTCATGCATGATAGAATTTTTTGTGATCGTGGAAAATGAAACCAAATGGTTGTGAATTATCCTATTCATCTCCCCATTGATGGCATCATTGTTTTGGTTTCGGTTTTAGTACATTGGTTTCTTCATTCCGTGCATGCTAGCATATTTTGGTCATGCAAGAAGTTGAAACAATTAGCCTACTAATGGAAGACGAAACTGATCACTTAATAGGATTTTTAGTGTGTTCATTTCTCCTCTCCTTGGTGGGAATTAGTGCGTTCATTTTCAGCTTCATCTCGTCACGCCTATAAGAGGTGGCTCCTCTTCCCTGCGAGACACATAACACATCACCTTGTTTCAGAACATTGCACAGCTTATCTCTTTCCCATATCCCGTCCCGGCGCACCGTGAAGTGAGAAAAAAGGCCTCCGAAACTCCGCCTCTTGTGATCTGGTACGAGAGAGGGGCGATCAGGTTTTTGGGGAGCGCTTCCGTGCGATTGTTGGGGAGCGCTTCCGTGCGACTGTTGGATCCTTGTTCATCGTGGCTGCGATCGATGACGAATTCCCCAATGACGACTTCTTCCCCGACATCGACAACCTCTTCAACGACATGGCAAACGGCGCATCTGCTTCCGCTTCTACTACTCCATATGTCATGTTATCCTCTTTGTTAGGGTTAGTGTTTGGAGTACTACTAGTAGCAACCAATATAAATATGATGTCTTTTCTTTATGATTTCGGTTGCATGACTAGTTTCAACAATTTGTTGTTTGTCTCGATTATCTTCACTATCATGTTTTTCTGGATTAAACTTAACAGTAAAATGCCTAATTGTTTTAGAATTTTTTTCAAAATTTCCAAAATAAAGAGCTCCATGGAGCTCATCCTCCATTAAGCATTGTCATTTGCAAGGGGAGTAAAAAGCTACATTTGAAAATCTCTTTCCAAGTTGAATGCTACATTTCAAGCTGAAATCATTAAGAGCATATACAATCGGGATTACCTAATATGGCGACCTATACGACGGCGAGTACGCCCGGTCGTGTCCGCTGTCAACGACCGGACAATGACTAGATCGGTTGCTCCACAACTGCGATTGCCTAAATTTGGTACCCAAATTCATACCAGCCATGCAACATATGTAGATCCATATGACAATGCATAAAACATAATAAATCTGACATCTGCCATATATTTAGTTCACCAAAAGGCCCAAGCTCGTCAAACTTAAGCAGTTAAGCTAAAATAAACATTAAACAACTCATTAAAACATAGGGGGCGGGGGTCGGTCAGAGTACACCACTGCATCACCGACTCCTTCCCCTTGCGGTCTCGGCTTTGGTCCTCCATGTACGCGTCGGCGGCAGGCGAGGCACCGTAGTCGTCCGTCATCGTACAGTTGTTGCCGTTGGAGACAGAGCTCATGTAGACCGCCATGCATCAGAGGCATGATTCTGCTCCGCCGCAAGACCAGCGGCTCTGTCCGCCGCCTCAAACTCTTTTGAGCTAGAGCATCACATCGTTTTTGGGACGCCGGTAGGGGGCGTTCGGCTCCACCAACGTGTAAGAATGGCGGATAGCAAGGCAGTGTGCCTCATTGTTGTCGGGGGCGGGCGGCAGGGCCTCCGGTGCAGATTTAGTGGAGCTAGAGGCTTATGCGGCCGCACTCATCGCCATCCGATAAGCGCAACCCTTCGTCTCCGGCTGGCGTAGCCGTGGCTGTGGCTGGGTCGTGCCGGCACCAAACCACCAATACCCATTGGCTACCAGGAGGGGCATCTGATGGCGGTGACGGGGCGGCGATGCCGGCCGTGACACCTAGCCTAACACGACAAGGAGCGCGCCAGGCGTGTTCGGGGCGCGACGGATGAGGAGCAGCTCACCGACGACGAGCTCATTGCCGACGAGGAGGAGCTCCTGCCCCGGTCCACCTACGAATGTTGGAGAGCAATGCGGAGCGCGAGCTCCTCGTCCGATGAGCTCGTAGAATCCATGGCGAGGGGAGAGAAGCGGGGTGAGCGAGAAAGGGAACATACTGGAAGAGGAGCGAAGCGGACTGGAACGCCCCGAGACCGTTGCGCGAGGTGTCTTCCAGTTATTTGCTGTTCTTGCCTTGTCTTCGTTTGCGTGTCATGCATTTCATATCATGTCATCATGTGCATTTCATTTGCATACGTATTCGTCTCATGCATCCGAGCATTTTCCGCGTTGTCCGTTTCGCGATCTGACACTCCTATGTCATCCGGCGCCCCCCTTTTGCCTCTTTTCGTGTGCGGGTGTTGAACGTTCTCGGATTGGACCGAGATTTGCCAAGCGGCCTTGGTATACTACCGGTAGACCACCTGTCAAGTTTCGTGCCATTTGTACTTCGTTTGATACTCCAACGGTTAACTGGGGAACCGTATAGGCCTCGTGTGTGTTGTAGCCATACACCCCTCCAAAGTGGCTCAAAACCCATCCAAACCCCTCCATCTTCTCGGTCGTTCGATCACGATCGCGTGGCCGAAAACCGCACCTCATTTGGACTCACCTAGCTCCCTCTACCTATAAATATGTGTCTCCCTCCGAAATTCTCGCGCAGACAAACCCTAGATCCAACTCCCTCCGCGCCGCCGGACATGTCCGTCCGCGCCGGACGCGTCCACCCCACCGCCACGTCGTTCCGGCCAAACGGCGGCCGACACGTCACCACAGCGCCGCCGCCGCCGACCACTCCCATCGCGCCATGTGTCGCCGCCTCTCTCTCCTCTACCGCGCGGCCCGCCCGAGCCCGTCCGGCCGCGCCGCCGCCCACCCGCGGGTGCCCCGCGCCCGAGCCCGCGGCTCCTCCCGCCGGCACCGCCCTCCGCCGCCTTTCTCCTCCCGCCGACCGTCGCCAGTGCCGCCGCATCGCGCCATCCGCGCTCCGCCGCCCGGGTCTCGGCTGCGCCGCCGCCTTAGGTCGTCGGATCCGCCGCCCAATGCAACTCCGGCGAGCCCCGCGCCCCTTCTTCGTCTCCGGCAAGTCCGACAGCTTCTCCGGCGAAGCTCCGGCCGCGCCTCGGTTCACATGCCACGGACGAACCCTAGATCTCGAAGGTAGTTTTTCTGCTAAGTCCTGGAAATCTCACATTCTGGAGCCATGTTCATCGCATCATAACTCCGCATCCGTAGCTCCGTTTCGTGCGTGCAATATATCAAATTGTTCGTCTGTATGTCCTCTTCATTTCATTCCATTGCACCATGTTTGTTTGAGTTCATCTTGATGCTTTAAATACTGTTGCAAGAGTGCTATGTAATGTTAGGTGTTGATTCTTATCAGTTTATGAGCATTTGTCATTTTTATCATGATTAATGTGTGCTGCATATGAGTATGAGCTCTACATGTGTTTTGTTATATGCCATGCCATCTTTACAGGGGCGTATGCCATGTATTTTTGTCATCGATGTGGTGACTAGCACAAGCATGCAAAGTAGCTCTCGTGATGTTGCTGATTTCGGGGACTTAGAATTCTTCTAAGTCATTTCCCTGATGTTATTTTTATGTCATGTATTCATGTTGCTACAGAGTGATCCATGCCTTGTTTGAGTATGTTCAGTAAGGATGATTTTGAGTTATTGTTATGCTCTATCCATCCATGTCTTTGTTTGCAATTATGGAGTACCCTAGCATGACTCAACCCTGCTCTACTTTTACTATAAAATGTTCCTGGCAGATTGTTTACGTGTTAATCAATTTTGCCAAGGTTGTTGTAGTTGATCCATGCATGCTATTAGTTTGTTCTTGCCATGGTTAGCTACTTGATCATGTCTCCTTGCTAGTACTATGCTTAGTTTGTCATGCCATGCCTTGTGTTGAGTGCATCGAGCTCGTAAACATGCCTACGTAATTCTGTTTATGCCATGTCTAGTTTTTCTGCCAAGTCTGAATCTGTTACCGAAACTTGCTATGTTTACATGGGTGCCATCATATCTTATGCTCATTTTTGGCTTATGGTCAGTAAGGGACTTTTGTTATATGATTTGAGTAGTTTCATGCCATGCCTTGTATTGCTATGACCTAATCCTGTAGCATGTCGTTATCTTGCTCTAAACATTGCTTCCTGATGTTAATTCCTGACATGTTAGTATTTTCACTAAGTCTGAGATGTTGTTATCTTTTGCACTTTTGCCATGCTTGTTTGAACCTGCTATTGTGTGATTTAGCCGTAGCTCGGTGTTCATCTTTTGTCAAGCATCTTGAGTGGATCACTGCCATGTGCTTTGTTGCTATGTTAGAGTGCAGTAGCTTATTTTTCTTGATGCATTTAGATGGCATCGTGCTGTTAATCGCAGCTTTGTGCCATTATTGTTTTGCTTGCCATTTGCAAACCGTGCATCCGATTCCGGTGATCTTTATATCGATTTCGACCGAAATCAACTCATCTTTCCAGCGGCACTCTTGGTTTTCCAAGTTGAGGCCTGGTTCAATATTTCCCTTCCGAAGCACGCATATGCATTGTGTCAGGGATATACGCCGCGGTATGACCCGGCTGGAGTTGTAAACCGGCTGGGACTTGGTAAACCGGCGGAGTTCAGACAGACAGTTAAGACAGATGGCTAAGAAAGACGATAAACCGGCGAGTGTTAAACCGGCAAAGTTAAGACAGATGGTAGCACCGGCAGGTGTTAAGTCAATCATAACCCGGCAGACAATGTTAAACCGGCGGACAATGTTAAACCGTCAGACAATGTTAAACCGGCAGACGTTAAGAAGTCCGGGAAGGGAAGTCAAAATAGTTTAAGTCTTAGTCCAAGATGGACTCTACATGTAACCCGCCCCTTTAACTTATATAAGGAGGGGCAGGGCTCCCCAAAGAGGGACAAGTAAGAAGGAACAATTTTAGGGCTAGACACAAAGAGGAGAGTCGGTTTACGGCGACTCTCTCATGATGATAATGAGACCTAGCCTCAAACAACATGTAGGATTGTTACCGGATGATGTTTCCCGGGGCCCGAAGCTGTCTAAATCCTTGTTTTGTATTGCGTCTCTCGATTCCGCTCAACCCCTCTCAAACTACCACATAGATGCGTTGGCCTCACGACTAAGTCCTCACCCTAGGACATCTGCCGTGACAAAACCACGACAGTTGGGGCCCACCGTGGGGGCCCGCACACGGTGATGACGAGTTCTTGGAGGGATTTTTTCTCAGGGATCAAGAAGTTCATAATTTTCCGGAGAAAGAAAGACCGGTTGGGAAAGGTTTGCATCAGCTTTGAGTTTATCAATCGAAAATAACAGTCAGATATAAGGCCCGGACAAAGTTTGAGTTCAAAAGAAATTAGGGTCAAGTCGCCAAGGTTCCAGTGATCCGTCCAAACCGAAGGTGTCGTAAGTACCAGGGGAGTCAAACCTGCTATGACCAGGCCTCTAAATCGCCGCCAAAAAGGAGCTAATTACCACTACTTGTTGAGTCACGCGTGGAGTCAAGATGATTTTTAACTGGTGGCCGGCGTCGATTTGTCCTTCTGCTAAATCGCCCCCGTTATGGTCGGCGTCAAGATGCCTTCGAAGCCGTTCCGAACCGGGCCTGCCTTGCCTCGGGGCCGGTTTGCTTTTCTGCCGAAGCTTGCTATTTTCCATGAAGACCAAGTCAAACTAAGATGGACATCACGTAGTCCAAAAAAGTAACCTGTCAAATATTAGGCCAAGTTGGATCAGAGTCGGGCGACCGGTTCCCGGACCGGATCAAGGTATTTCTACGGACTCATATACTGCTGCTGGCTCGCCCTCGAGGAGGGGTTGGATCATCTCTACTGTTCGCTCCGGGTTACTGACATCCCGCCGATGAGCTGCCTCTCCGCTTTGACCCGCCCTCGCCGGACATCAACGCTACAATCCACTACTTCTGGCTTCTGCTGCCAAAAAGGGAGCGACATGGTCTCCTCCAAGTCGCCCGTCCGTTCTACGCTAAGTCGCCGGTGCTTGCTAGCTGCTGTACTCCAAGCCGCCCTTGACTTCAACCCTTCCCCGACTGTTGCTATGCCTTGAAGTTGCCAAATCGCCTGCTGCTGTATCATAGTGGGTAGTACTGTTCACAAGATAACTGAAGCCAAAACCTTATGCACGTGATGCCAGAGACAGCTGGGAAGATTTCTGTTACTAGTAGTATTAATGCGGTCACATCTGAGGACAAGTTCCAAAAACAAGATCAAATCTGCGTGGCCGTACGTGCATCACTGCCACGAGCTGCAGTACACCGAGACCAAAAGAGAATCAATATTTGCGGCAGCGCTAATCCGTCAAGTCATCGAATCAATATTTGCGCAGTACGGGAACAGGGATAAGTGATTTAGGATTGCGCGTGTGGCAGCGCTAATCCGTCAAGTTTTCCCTTTGCAGAGCGGCAAGAATCTACTGAAGACATCTTGTTTCCGGATCAGAGGCGAACCTCGCTGCAGCCGCGTCAGGATTAAATCCAAGAAACAATCAGTTTTTCCCTGCACAACTTCACCTCGCCTCGCCGGTTCGCTTCCGCTGCACGAAGCCGGCCGGCTTCCGTGCCAGGCCACCCCGGCCTCAATCCGGCCTGGACTCCGCCTTAACCCGCCTCTGCCAGGCCATCAAAGGCTGCCTCGGTTTCCATCTGCTTCCTTCACAAGCCATCGCCGGGTCGTCTCCCCGGATAAATCACCGCTGCATCTGTCAAGCCGGACCTGCCTCCGTCTCGAGCCGCTGTCACTTCTGTAAGCTGCAGTCTCACGTCGTTTGTACTACCTCGTCAACAGGCCGACCACCGCCGTCGCCGTAAACCGTTTCGACGGCCGCATCCTGCCGGTTTAACCTGACGGCTTCGCCCGCCGTCCGAGGGTCGCGGCCGCCTTGCCTCCTTATGTCAGAGCCGCCGTCGGTCGAGGGCCGCTGAAATCGCCGTCCGCGCCGCGCCCGGTTTAAAGCGCCACTGTTGCCTTGGTAAACTCCTCGGCCTCGCCTGGGCCGCCTCAACTGCCGTGGGTTCCGTGCCCCACGTGCGGGCCTCCGCCGCTTTACCACGCCGGCGGGTCGGGCTCGTGCCCCGGCCGTCAATGGCAAGCCGGACAAACCGCCCGTGAGCCACCGCCTTGGATTTTGAGCCACCAACCTCTGCTACTGAGCCACTGTCACAGTCGCCCCTGAGTCGCGTCGCACTGCCCCCAGACCGGAGCTCCGCTGCTGAGCCACTTCAGCCGAGCGGCCCTGCCAGGGCCTCGTCGTGCCACCTCCTACTGCTGGTGAGACACCCGTCGCCACTTCCGCCAGCTTCAAGTCGTCGCGGTCACAGCCGTGGTCTCCACCGTTGCAGTCGCCATCACATTGACTCACCTTGCTAAAAAACGAAGGTGCCCAGTATCTGCTTTAAGGTCGCTGCCGGTCTCGCTTTGGTTGCCTCGAGTCGCCGCAGCTCCGAGCACGACCCGGACTGTTGCTGCCGCTCCTTTCGTCACTACGGGTCGTTTCCATGACTCGCCTCGCTCATGATCCGCCGCTGCTGCCGGTCTATCACGAAGAGCCAAGCAATGAAAACAGAAGCATTGGGAGATAAAATCAGATCATATATCATTGAGCATCAGTGCACGTACGTGGGAGTTTAAACAAAAATACTAGAGATGCTCAAATCAGGCTTCAGTACTTTTCATGGGCAATTTGCGTACCTGGCGCCACTCGGTACTATTCAGAAAGAGAAGTGGTCGCGGGGTGACACACCAAGTATTTTGTATCAGATTCGCTGAGCAAGACAAAGCCGGGCAAGCATCTGCACCATGCCTGGAGTGGAGTTTCGCTAGGACTTGCATTTCCCGCGTCAGAGCCATGCTGCCTCGAGCACACCTAACCCGCCGAGTCTCTTCGCTATGCGCGGGCTCAGCATGCGCCTCCCTCGGCAGCATGGCCCCGCCTCTGCCTGGCCCGTCCTTGCTTTGCTCCGAACTGCTGCGCCGCCGGAGCTCCGTCCTCACCGCAGCGCCTTTAAACCGGTTCATTAGGCCGCCGTGGTTGCTTTGCGGTTTTACGTGAGCCGCCGTCAATGCTTCGAGTCACCGCCACTAGAGAGCCTCCCCGTGCCTCTAACCCGCCCCCGCGCGGGCCCTTGTGACGAGCCACCGTTGTGACTGCTTCCAGGTTACCCTGATCTTCGCCCCTCCGCCTGTTAACTTGCCTCGACGCTGCCAAGTCGTCGTGCCTGCGGTCCTAAGCCGCCACGCTGCTTCACACCTCACCTGTTAGTCCGCCTTTCCATCACCGGTTCTGCGCGTGCAGCTCTATTATATGCTCTGCGCTGCGTATCTCGTGAGGGGTGGAGGAGGAGTTAACCTGGTGGGTAACGAGGAGTTGTGACAGCATTTGGCAGGATCCTCGAGGGGGTCAACATAAAAATGTTTGGATAAAAATATGGATCAAGGGGAATTCAGTAACAATACTGAAAAAATTATTTATGGACAGATGATCCATCGTCAAAACAAAATCAGATGTTATCCCTCCTATATATTTTATCAGTACATTTTAATTCTTCTGAGCACCACCTCCACTGCCCTATTGGTGTTTTTATATACAAGTGAAATTATTGTTCTACTGCGGGGATAGAGCGCGCACTGGCAGTATTCTACAACGGTGTTTTCCTCTGTGTCACACTACCCGTTGAACGGACGGGCGGATCACGCGTCCGCACTGGTTTACAACGCAGAGGACAACTTGCCGTATGCACATGTTTACAATGTCGCGGACGATACATTGGTCTGTTCCCACGGCCAACTCGGTCGTGATTGATTGCAGCTTTACCGGGGTGATCATCAACTCTGCGGTGGATAATTTCTGGCCTAACATATCAGGTGAAATCCATCCAATATATTTTTATATTATATATTGCTTTCTTTAAAAGAGCAATTACTCCGGCTTGCAAAGTTATCTAATACAGGACCCTAAACCGCCATATTGGTGCAAATTTAAAGGCCGTCAGAAAATTTTCCGGCTTAAAAAAGAAGGATTCCGGTTGCAAAATACGGTTCAAGGGACGGTTGTCTCCCACAAAGCTTTGAAGCTCTCAATATCTGGTTAAAAGAATAATCTCTCGCAAGTTCGAGTTCTCAGGAAATTATAAAGGGCCAAAGAGAGTTTGTTGCACAGTACAACTCAAACATGGGTATCCCTTGAGCGCAGCTCGCAATATCATTGGGGGGTTTCCTGTTCAAACACAGGTGTATTCACCAAAGAGAACATAACATTGCTACCCTCTTGATTCCAGCTATCAAGCCAATATTATCACAAGAGCACGGCTCTGGTTATTTCGGTAATCCGGCTATCAAGCCAATATTATCATAAGGGGCCAAAGAGAGTCTGTTGCACAGCACAGCTCAAACATGGGTATCCCTTGAGCACAGCTTAGAATATCACTTGGGGGCTATGTTCGAACCATAATCACACCTCTTGATAGGCTTAAAAGCCGCCAGGGAAATCATTTGGGGGCTCTGGTCGTATCCGAACCACAGCTTATACCCTCTTGATCAGCATAAGGGCACCAGGGAAATCATTTGGGGGCTTGGTCGTATCCGAACCATAGCTACACCTCTTGATAGGCATAAGACCATCAGGGAAATCACTTGGGGGCTATGGGTTCAAACCATAGTTACACCTCTTGATAGGCATAAGGGCACTAGGGAAATCACTTGGGGGCTTGGTCGTATTCGAACCATAGCTACACCTCTTGATCGGCACAATGCCATAATTATGACTACTTGGGGGGCTCTGATCGTATCCGAACCATAGTTTAAACCCTCTTGATCATACACATACATCATCATATATTGCATCATATATTGCATCATCATTACACCATCATAGCATGTATCGTATGTGCATGAATATACCGGCTTATAAGGCAGGAATCGGTTTTCGAACCAGGTCATATTATTCAAATCTTTAATAGCCAACATGGCTGGATTTTCTTATGGTTATCAATAACCAGTATTATGATTAAGGTTTTCAAAGTTGCTTTAGCGCAATGACTATCATATTATTAATGGATATGATTTATTCTACAATTGAAGGAATAGTCCCGAGTCGCTGCAGGCTTACGACCCGGCACTTGGGGGCTACATTGTTCAAGTTGGGATTACATCAAATACACAAGTCTCATGTCGCTGCAAGCATGCACCATGACATTTGAGGGCTAATGCAAAGTCATTGTTTGCTCACTTATTGAAGACCCGGCTCATCACATCATAATGAGCCGGCCCTTGGGGGCTAGCAATTGCTCCTATCAACAATTCAAGGTACACAAATTTTCATCTATTATTGAAGGATCCACTGCTCAGTTGGTAAAGCACAAAGCTCTCAACCTTGTGGACGTGGGTTCAAGCCCCATGATGGGGGTTACATCATATAATGTCATTCTCAGTGAAGTATATATAAAGTCCCAGGTCAATATTATCTTACTGAGCCGGCCCTTGGGGGCTACACGTTGCTATTCAACTCTACATGATCATATCTATAAAGTCCCTGCTCCTTATTGCATAATAACCCAGCCCCTGGGGGCTACACTGGTTGAAGTTTTTATGAGCATAAGGCAATTTCAAGTCCCAGGTTGCTGCAAGCATGACAACCCGGCACTTGGGGGCTACATATGTGGAATACTCAGTTCTGACTGGTGATTGAGATGAACAACCTGGATTTCTTCAAGCTTGTGACATTCATATTGAAGCAAGTCTTAAGCTGTTGCTATGCTACCTTCTTAAGACTTGGGGGCTACAAGTGATAGGCATATAAGAGGTATATTTTCAAGCTTGATGTTAACTACAATTATGACCCGGTGTCATCAATATTTGTAAACCGGCAATGATAATCCGGCAAGTTCAAGTCTTAAACCGGCAAAGTTCTACCTTCTTAAACCGGCTGAAGATCAGATGAGTATTTCAAAGACCAATATTTTTGTTAAGCATTGGGAGATGAGTCAAAGAAGTTATTATTCACAATATTTCTCTATGACAAACCGATGTCAACAAATTGATTATAAAGTTGGCCTATTGACTTGGATTTTATAGAAGAAGGAAGTGACAAGGACTTAAGAATAATCAAGATCAGTTTTGTAACGCCCCGAGACCGATGTGCCAGGTGTCCTCCAGTTATTCGTTGTTGTTGCCTTGTCTTGTGCTTGCGTGTCATGCATTGCATACCATGTCATCATGTGCATTTCATTTGCATACATGTTCGTCTCATGCATCCGAGCATTTTTCCTGTTGTCCGTTTTGCAATCCGGCGCTTCTATGTCACCCGGTGTCCCTTTCTATCTCTTTTCATGTGCGGGTATTAAACGTTTTCGGATTGGACCGATACTTGCCAAGCGGCCTGGGTTTACTACCGGTAGACCGCCTGTCAAGTTTTGTACCATTTGGACTTCGTCTGATACTCCAACGGTTAACCGAGGGACCGTAAAGGCCTCGTGTGTGTTGCATCCCAACACCCCTCCGAAGTGGCCCAAAACCCACCTAAAACCATCTCCATCATCTAGA
Organism: Triticum urartu; assembly: GCF_003073215.2. Classification (NCBI taxonomy): domain Eukaryota; kingdom Viridiplantae; phylum Streptophyta; class Magnoliopsida; order Poales; family Poaceae; genus Triticum; species Triticum urartu. The sequence goes on from NC_053024.1 coordinate 412,939,996, forward strand.
GCGTTCGATCACGATCGCGTGGCCTAAAACTGCACCTCATTTGGACTCTCCTAGCTCCCTCTACCTATAAATATGTGGCTCTCCCCGAAAATTCCGCGCAGATCAAACCCAACCCTAACTTCTTCCTCCTCCTGCAGCCGGACATGTCCGTCCCGCCGCCGGACATGTCCACCGCCGCCGCCACGTCGCTCGGACCAATCAGGGGCCGACACCTCAGCCGGCCGCCGCCCTCCACCAACCGGACAGCGCCACCTGTCCAGCCGGCGCTCTCCCACCGCACGGCCCGGCGGAGCCCATCGCGGGCTCGCCCGGCCCATCCGATCACCGCCCCGCGCAGGGTCGTCCTCGCCGCCTATGCTCCCGCACGCCGCCATCCGGGGCGCCGCGCGCCGGCCGCCGAAAGCTGCCTCCGCCGCCGCCTCGTTCTTCCCCGCCGACGAACACCTTCAAGCTCCGCCGCCATGTGCCTCGCCGGCCTTCCCCAAGAGCCCGCGGCTCCCCGCCGGAGTGCCTCCCTGCCTGCCTCGCCGGAGCGCGGCGCCGCACAGCTGCCTCACCGCACCGCCTCGCCTCGCTGTTCGCGCCTCGCCTCAGCTTCCGTGCCTCGCCGGAGGTTCGCCGGAGCTCATCCCGGCCAGATCTGCCCGGTGGATGAGATCCACCGGGGGATGAACCAAGCGGCGCCATCCCGAACCGGATCCACCCCGTCCCGGATCTCCTCGTCCCGGGTTGACTTTTCCCGCGGGGTAAAATTCTACTAAGTCCCCGAGATTTCCATGTTTTAAATGTCCATGTTCATCATGTCGTAACTTTGCATCTGTAGATCCGTTTTGGGCGTGTAGCATATCGAAATGTTCGGCTTGGAGAGCACATCATTTCATCTCATTGCATCATTTTCATTTGAGTTCATCTTGATTCCCGAAATGTTGTTGGAAGAGTACTATTTGAGTTAATTGTCAGATCTGCTGCATCAAATAGCTATTTGTCATTTTTGCCATGATTAATGTGTGCATGATATGCTCCTGAGCTCCACATGTGTTTTGTTATATGCTTTGTCATCTTTCCAGAGGTGCTATCCATGTATTTTTGTGATATATGTGGTGACTAGCACAAGCTTGCAAAGTGGTTCATTCGTTAATGCTGATTTCAAGGACTTAGAATTTCTTCAAGTCCTTGATCTATTTTTATCAATATGCCATATGTTCATGTTGTTTCCTAGTGATCCGTGCCTCTTTTGGGGATGATAAGTAAGGATGATTTGTTAATCTTGTGGTGCTCTATCCATCCATATCTTTGTTTGCATTTATGGAGCACCCTAGCTTGAGTCAATCGAGCTCTACTTTTGCTATTTAGTGAATCTGGGCAGATTGTCTACTTGTTAGCGATTTTGCTGAGGATGTTGTTGTTGATCCGTGCATGCTATGTTGTTGTTCTTGCCATGTCTAGCTTATATAATGTGTATTCTTGATGGGTGTATGCTTAGATTGTCATGCCTTGCCCTATAGTGAGTGCATCAAGCTCATAAACATGCCTACTTGCTAACATATTTGCATGCTCCAGTTTTTCTCTAAGTCTGTAACCTGATTATGTTTTTGCCATGTTCACATGCTTGCAATTGTATTTTATGGTCCCTTTTGGCTCAAGGTCACTAAGGGACTTTTGTTACGCTCTTTGAGTAGCTCCATGCCATGCATTGCTTTGCCATGTTAAGTTCCTGTAGCATGTAGTTTTCATGCTCCAAAGTGTGCTACCTGATCTGAAATTCCAGGCTTGTGTTAATTTCACTAAGTCTGAAACCTGTTTACCAATTGCACTTTTGCCATGCTTGTTTGAACCTGTTAATGGATGAATTGGCCGTAGCTCAGTGTTCATCTTTTGTCAAGCATTATGAGTGGATCCTTGCCATGTATTTTTTTGCCATGTTTGGGTGCTGTAGCATGTTTGTCTTGTTGCATTTAGATGGCTACTTGCTGTATATCGCAGACCGGTGCCATATTTGAATTGCTTGCCATTTCTAAACCGTGTCTCCGATTCCGGTGTTTTTTATATCGATTTCAACCGAAATCACCTCACCATTCCAGTGGCACTCTTGGATTTTTAAGTTGAGGCCAGGTTCATTCATTCCTTTGCAAATCATGCATATGCATCGCATACCGCATCCCGCATATCATACCATGTTCCTGTGTTGTTTGTTTACTATGTTGTGTGCTTCTTTCTGGTGTTTGCTTCTTCGGGTTGGTTCCGATAACGTCGTGTTGCGAGGATTCGTTCGTCTACGTCCGTTTGTCTTCTTCATGGACTCGTTCTTCTTCCTTGCGGGATTTCAGGCAAGATGACCATACCCTCGAAATCACTTCTATCTTTGCTTGCTAGTTGCTCGCACTTTTGCTATGCCTATGATGCGATACCTACCACTTGCTTATCATGCCTCCCATATTGTTGAACCAAGCCTCTAACCCACCTTGTCCTAGCAAACCGTTGTTTGGCTATATTACCGCTTTGCTCAGCCCCTCTTATAGCGTTGTTAGTTGCAAGTGAAGATTGAAGTTTGTTCCTTGTTGGAACATGGAGATGTTGTTCCTTGTTGGGACATGTTTACTTGTTGGGATATCACAATATATCTTATTTAATTAATGCATCTATATACTTGGTAAAGGGTGGAAGGCTCGGCCTTATGCCTGGTGTTTTGTTCCACTCTTGCCGCCCTAGTTTCCGTCATATCAGTGTTATGTTCCCGGATTTTGCGTTCCTTATGCGGTTGAGCTATAATGGGAACCCCTTGACAGTTCGCCTTGAATAAAACTCTTCCAGCAATGCCCAACATTGGTTTTACCATTCGTCACCTAGCCTTTTCTTTCCCTTGGGTTCTGCAGACTCAAGGGTCATCATTATTTTAACCCCCCCGGGCCAGTGCTCCTTTGAGTGTTGGTCCAAACTAGAGTCCTGTGTAGCGCCCCCTCGGGGAAACTTGAGGTTTGGTTTTAGTTGTATGGAGAGCTCATCTGAGTGTGCCCTGAGAACGAGATATGTGCAGCTCCTATTGGGATTTGTCGGCACATTCGGGCGGTGTTGCTGGTTTAGTTTTACCATTGTCGAAATGTCTTGTAGAACCGGGATGCCGAGTCTTATCGGAATGTTTCTGGAGAAGGTTTATCCTTCGTTGACCGTGAGAGCTTGTGATGGGCTAAGTTGGGACACCCCTGCAGGGATTTTAACTTTCGAAAGCCGTGCCCGCGGTTATGGGCAGATGGGAATTTGTTAACGTCCGGTTGTAGAAAACCTGAAGTTGACCTTAATTAAAACACATCACCCGCGTGTGTAACCGTGATGGTCTCTTTCCGGCGGAGTCCGGGAAGTGAACACGGTGTTGGAGTAATGCTTGACGTAGGTTGTTCTAGGATCACTTCTTGATCATAGTTGTTCGACCGTGCTTTTGCCTTATCTTCTCGCTCTCATTTGCGTATGTTAGCCACCATATATGCTAGTCGCTTGTTGCAGCTCCACATCATACCTTTTACCCTACCTATAAGCTTAAATAGTCTTGATCGCGAGGGTGCGAGATTGCTGAGTCCCCGTGACTCACAGATACTTCCAAAACCGGCTTGCAGGTGCCGATGAGACCGTGCAGATGACGCAACCAAGCTCAGGAGGAGCTCGATGAAGATCTTGTCCTTTGTGTTGTTTCGTTCTAATTGATCAGTAGTGGAGCCCAGTTGGGGTCGATCGGGGATCTGTGTAGCATTTGGGTTAGTCTTCTTTTATTTTGGCTCCGTAGTCGGGCCCTGATTGTATTTGGATGATGTAATGCTTTATTCATGTAATTGTGTGAAGTGGCGATTGTAAGCCAACTATGTATCTTTTCCCTTATTGTATTACATGGGTTGTTTGCGAAGATTACCTCACTTGCGATATTGCTTTCAATGCGGTTATGCCTCTAAGTCGTGCTTCGACACGTGGGAGATATAGCCGCATCGAGGGCGTTACAAGTTTAACATGGATAAATCCAAATTAAACTGGGGGCTAATGTCGGGGATATACCCCGCGGTATGACCCGGCTGGAGTTGTAAACCGGCTGGGACTTGGTAAACCGGCGGAGTTAAGACAGACAGTTAAGACAGATGGCTAAGAAAGGCGGTAAACTGGCGAGTGTTAAACCGGCAGAGTTAAGACAGATGGTAGCACTGACAGGTGTTAAGTCAATCATAACCCGACAGACAATGTTAAACCGGCAAACAATGTTAAACCGGCAGACAATGTTAAACCGACAGACGTTAAGAAGCCCGGGAAGGGAAGTCAAAATAGTTTAAGTCTTAGTCCAAGATGGACTCTACATGTAACCTGCCCCTTTAACTTATATAAGGAGGGGCAGGGCTCCCCAAAGAGGGACAAGTAAGAAGAAACAATCTTAGGGCTAGACACAAAGAGGAGAGCCGGTTTACGGCGACTCTCTCATGATGATAATGAGACCTAGCCTCAAACAGCATGTAGGGTTGTTACCGGATGATGTTTCCCGGGGCCCGAAGCTGTCTAAATCCTTGTTTTATGTTGCGTCTCTCGATTCCGCTCAACCCCTCTCAAACTACCACATAGATGCGTTGGCCTCATGACTAAGTCCTCACCCTAGGACATCTGCCGTGACAAAACCACGACATATTGCATATCACATCCCGCATATCATGCCATGTTTTGCATCATGTTGCTTGCGCATTGCACCGTGATTGATTGTGGTTTCCTTTGCTTGTGTTCTTGTCTTGGGTAGAGCCGGGAGACGAGTTCGTGTTCTCGGTACCCGTTGAGTTCGTTTACGAGGATCAAGTTTTCGTCTTCTCGGAGAACTTTGCAGGCAAGATGATCATACCCTCGAAATCACTTATATCTTTGCTTGATAGTTGCTCGCTCTATTGCTATGCCTATGTCACGATACCTACCATTTGCTATATCATGCCCCCCATATTGCCATGTCAAGCCTCTAACCCACCTTGTCCTAGCAAACCGTTGTTTGGCTATGTTACCGCTTTGCTCGGCCCCTCTTATAGCGTTGTTAGTTGCAGGTGAAGATGGAGTTTGTTCCATGTTGGAACATGGTTATTGTTGGGATATCACAATATCTCTTATTTAATTAATGCATCTATATACTTGGTAAAGGGTGGAAGGCTCGGCCTTATGCCTGGTGTTTTGTTCCACTCTTGCCGCCCTAGTTTCCGTCATATCGGTGTTATGTTCCTTGATTTTGCGTTCCTTACACGGTTGGGTGTTATGGGGACCCCTTGACAGTTCGCTTTGAATAAAACTCGTCCAGCAAGGCCCAACCTTGGATTTACCATTTGCTTCACCACCACCTACTTTTCCCTTGGGAGTCGCTCTCTCGAGGGTCATCTTTATTTTAACCCCCCCGGGCCAGTGCTTCTCTTAGTGTTGGTCCGAACTAGAGTCGTTTGCAGCGCCATCTCGGGGAAACTTGAGGGCTGGTTTTAGTTGTACGGAGTGCTCATCCGGCGTTGCCCTGAGAACGAGATATGTTCAGTTCCTATCGGGATGTCGGCGCATCGGGCGGTCTTGCTGGTCTTGTTTTACCATTGTCGAAATGTCTTGTAACCGGGATTCCGAGTCTGATCGGGTCTTCCTGGGAGAAGGAATATCCTTCGTTGACCGTGAGAGCTTGTGATGGGCTAAGTTGGGACATCCCTGCAGGGTTTTGAATTTTCGAAAGCCGTGCCCGCGGTTATGGGCAAATGGGAATTTGTTAATGTCCGGTTGTAGAGAACTTGACACTTAACTTAATTAAAATGCATCAACCGCGTGTGTAGCCGTGATGGTCTCTTCTCGGCGGAGTCCGGGAAATGAACACGGTGTTGGAGTTATACTTGAACGTAAGTAGTTTCAGGATCACTTCTTGATCACTTTTAGTTCACGACCGTGCTTTGCCTTCTCTTCTCGCTCTCATTTGCGTAAGTTAGCTATCATATATGCTAGTGCTTGCTGCAGCTCCACCTCATACCTTTTCCCTACTTATAAGCTTAAATAGTCTTGACCGCGAGGGTGTGAGATTGCTGAGTCCCCATGACTCACAATTTACTTCCAAAACCAGTTGCAGGTGCCGTTGATACCATGCAGGTGACGCAACCGAGCTCAAGGAGGAGCTCGATGAAGATCGTGTTCATTGTGTTGTTTCGTTTCCAATTGATCAGTAGTGGAGCCCAGTCGGGGGGATCGGGGATCTTTTGCATTAGGGGTAGTCTTCTTTTATTTTGGTTCCATAGTCGGACCTTGATTGTATCTGAATGATGTAATGATATATTTATGTATTGTGTGAAGTGGCGATTGCAAGCCAACTCTTTATCCCTTTCTTGTTCAGTACATGGGATGTGTAAAGATTACCCCTCTTGCGACATGCCTACTATGCGGTTATGCCTCTAAGTCGTGCTCCGACACATGGGAGATATAACCGCATCGTAGGTGTTACACGGACAAGAGGAGAGAGGCTAGGGTTCGTCGGTTGGGTTTTTTATGGGGACATATGGGGGCGGCGCAGGCCATAGGCCAGGCCTATGTGACGGGCATGTCGGGTCGCATTCGGGCCTCCCCATATCCACCGGTCAGTCCGGGCGTTTAGGGCGGCTATGAGGAGTCTGGTTGGGTGGCAATTTTTGGTCCGGTCATTGACCGGCCAGTCCGTCTGAACGCTTGAGAGCGGGTATTGAGAGGTCCGGTTGTGGATGATGTAATCTTCTAACAAGCTCACCCATGTCTATTCTCATCTCCATGTTGCTTGAGTTATGACGGTACCTAGCATGCAAAGATGCCATGCAGCGTTTAGTACCATCAATCCAACATCATATTCTAATCTCCATTGACGACTCACAACTGCACAAGGCAACGACTGCACGTGGCGCCAATGACAGCCTTCTTGCTCCCTAATCACGATCTCAGACACCAAGATCGAAAAGAGTCACCCCCTTAACCCTCAAAAAAAAAGCAGGAGGCTAATCAAGCAATGATGATTCGTGAAACTTCCTGGGTCCCAAAGGCAAAACAATTAGGCTTGATCCGCACAAAAGACAGAAAGGAAAGGAAAGGAAAAGAGAGGAGGAAAAGCAAAAAACAAAAAACAAAAGAGGGAGAACTTGCAACGCACTGCAACTGCAATCCCCCCCCTCGGCCCTCCCCCCGGAACACTCTAGAAACAGCCCCACGGGCCCTTAAGAGGCCGTTTAACCGCACGCAGCTCAATCCAATCCAATCAGCCCTTGGTTTGGATCCATCCATCCCCTCCCCACCAAATACCGTCGATCTCTATTCACCTCTCCCAAAGTCTTCGTCTGGTCTTCTCCACCTCGACGCAGACATGGCCGCCGCCGCCGCGTCGGATCTGGAGAGCAAGGCCAAGGAGGCCTTCGTCGACGACGACTTCGAGCTGGCCGCCGAGCTCTACACCCAGGCCATCGAGGCGGGGCCGGCCACCGCGGAACTCTACGCCGACCGAGCCCAGGCGCACATCAAGCTGGGCAGTTACACTGGTGCGTGTTTCCCGCCTTCCCCTCCTCGCCCCCCCGCCCCTGCGGCTCGATTCGTTTGCTTATGCCGAACCCTGTCATGATTTGCCGCATGGATGTGGATGGAATCGCTAGGCCCCCCTATGAGATGTTTGCGTCTGGTTCTGGGAGCAGATGAGTTCGATTCGCCGTCGCTTGTTGCGTTGTCGGTGAGGCGGTGCGGTTTTACGTTAGTTGCGGGGTTCAAGCGGCGAGTTAGGCCCTAATAAGCTCGGTTTGTTTTCGTTCCGAATCCTTACGTTACTTGTGTTGTACGCCAAGTGTCGGTGGGTCAAAGATGGCACCTTTGGGGGTTGCTCTGGTTTGTGTGAAATAAGTCTGTTTCGTTAGTGTCAGCACACATAGCTTCTGTGTGTGCAGGTGTTGACGTACAAGTGTGTTGAATCCCTCTCATTTACAGTTAGGATTGACTTCCAGTTTGCATAGGCTAGGGAATGTAATGGGGTAGAATAGCATTCCAGCGCGTTTACTGTAGTCATTACACGACTTGCGCCCTAAAAAAGATATGCACTTGTTGAGTTGCTACAGTTATTGCTTGCTTTTTGCTCATATATGTTGGCGAAATTAGTCAAAACGGGTGCTAACATTGAGATTCTATTAGTGGGTTGTTTGATCTCTGGTTGTTAAGATGCCTGTTGTTGATTTCTGTTCCTACATCACAGCCTTTAGCCTAACCTTGAAAAGGAACGAGATCTAATGTGGTGGCATGTAAAGTGTTATATTTATATCAACTCTGAGGCACTTAATCACCATAAAGAATCTGGGTAGTATCATCATTGGAGTATTGTTATTTTGTTATCTTGCAGTTCAGTATTCTGAATAAGTATTTGGTTGTTCGCACATCTTGTTTTATTACTTGTTCATGTATCATTGAGTTGTTGCATAGAACTCCATTTCGATCCTCATGATGTAAAGTAAAATGCCATCCAAATGTAGAGCTGTCGTATCATAATATGGATTTTTTCTTAAGGTGCGTGCTTTTGTTTTGCCTATTTGCTCAGTTTATGAGGATATGGAATACATGCTATCCTCCTGAAGTTAGATTCGGTGTCCTAGCATGGCCAAGGAGGTGAGGACCTTCCTCTCCAGCCTAGTGCCATGAACAACGGCTGCCTTTGAAAAAACCCTGTGTTTGGCAACAATTTGTAACCAATGGTACATTTCTTTGTGATAACCAAAGTATCCCTATGTTGCCTGTGTAAAAATATTATTCAGGCAGCTACAAGCCACTCCTTGATATGCTAGAAATCGCATCACATTAACTAACTATCGTAAAATCGTATGTAAATTTTCCTCTGTATGAGGTTATTTGTTTGAATGCTTCATAAATTGAGAACAAAAAGCTAATTTGATTCCCTGCATAGTGAGGTCTGGATATCTATGTTTCTGACTTGGTGGAAGCCTTGTGCTTTTAAAAATGCAATAGTAATTGTAGTAATAGCATTAAACAATTGTTCTACTCTATCTATGAAGGAAAAGATATAATAGTGAAATCTGTAGATTATATGAAGTAAAAGATATAATAGTGACATCTGCAGATTCAAGAGGTACATTGTTGTGCATGGAGTAATACTTATGATTCATAACCATGTTTATGTACTTTGCAGAATTTCTTAGCACCTAATCCCTGTTTGTCCGTGATCTATAGTTGTTTCCTTGTTGCATATTAATGAAGCCTTGGTCTGCTCTTTGTCAAACTCGAAACTTGCCATGTGGCTTATTTGTTTGCCCTTTTACGTCTAGAATGTTCAAAATGTTAGTGCCACACCATCAATGTATGAGTACAATGTCATTTCAGTTCTTAATTACCAGTTGAACTCATTTTGTAAACTTTAGCCCCGAATATTATTTAACTATCCATCATGAAAGATCATGTAAGCTCAATTAGCCATTCACTATATTTACAAATATAGTTTGTTTATTTTAAGCATTATCCTCTCACATTCATATTATTCCCTATGATCATAACTCATGATTGAGTGTCTCTCTTAGTCTCAAGTGTTCTTGGGTAGAGAATACATAAATCTCTCTTAGTCTCAACTGCTCTTCTTAAGTAGAGAACACATAAATCAAGAGAATAATCAGGGCATTTAGGAGCAAGAGAATGGCATGATGTTCATTGAGGCTAATTCCTTCATTTTTGTGCCAATGGCTACAATGACCTACATTTGTGGACATACTGAAATAGTTAGATCATGCCTTTTTTATTTGTTACTTGATAGTAATTGTCTGTTTGTACTTGCACAATATAGTGTACTAAGCGCGTGGTAATTTTTGTCTTGCAGAGGCTGTAGCTGATGCCAACAAAGCAATTGAACTTGATCCTTCGATGCATAAAGCATACCTTCGGAAGGGGTCAGTCATGCATTTATTCGCTTCATCAGTTGAACATAAATTTTAGAACAAACTGCCATCTATTGCCTTTTTATTTTTACATGACAAGAATAATTCTATGCAGCTCTGCTTGCATCAAGCTGGAGGAATACCAAACTGCAAAGGCTGCTCTTGAAGTGGGTTCTTCTTATGCATCTGGTGACTCGAGGTTTACTCGTCTGATGAAGGAGTGTGATGATCGTATTGCTGGTGAGTCAAACATATTTAGCTCAGCAATTGCCTAATGGATATAGTGATTCTTTATTGGGCATGCCATAATAGGAATGTATGTCCTCTGTGTTTTCCCAATTTTTGAGTTATTGTGATCTGTTAAAATCTCCCATAGCAGCCTTGCATCATCATCCAGTTTTCGGGATGTGCTAACACTTTTGAAGCTGCATATGATCTTTTCATTTGCTCTTTCTTACCCACACTTGTACTGCTGGGGTGTCATTAACTTGTTATGTGTTCAGAGGAGGCTAGCCAGGTGCCAGTAAAGAATGCCGCTGCGGCTGCTGCTTCAGCTACATCTTCGGGGGCATCTTCCGGGGCTACAACTGTGGCTACTGAAGCTGAGGACCAGGATGGTGCAAATATGGAGAATGCACAGCCAACGATAGAAGTGCCAAGCAAGCCCAAATACAGGTAATTGGTGCAGAATTCTTTCAGTAGTGTTCTTTCTCCCATGATAAAAAAAATTATTTTCTATGTATGAGCCCATTTAAATTTGGGGGGACGTCTACTACATGCACTAAAATTTATGTTTGATTTCCACCTCATTCACATCGTCAGAGGTGTGCGTAATACTAGTGTATCTAAGGAATGATTAAATGTTTATGCTGTAAACAGTGGATGGATGCTAACATTTTCTGGCAATGCATTTGATGTTGTAGGCATGACTACTACAATACTCCTACAGAAGTGGTACTGACTATATTTGCTAAGGGTGTTCCAGCTGACAGCGTGGTTGTTGACTTTGGTGAACAGATGGTGTGTTTCCCTTGCCTTATTCTTGCAAATCAATTGTCATTTCACCGTGTTGACTAATCTAGCTTCACTTTCTAGCTGAGTGTCTCAATTGAACTTCCCGGTGAGGAACCATACCATTTTCAGCCTCGTCTGTTTTCAAAGGTACCTCCTCATCTTTTTAACCTGTATGTGGCTACTTATGAACACAATGCAAACAGTACATGCTGTATCTGTTATGTCACTTGTATGATGCATTGTTTGGTAAGAGAAGGTACTAAATATTCAGAACATACACGCAAGGCAGGGTGACTCAAAAGCATAGTTTTCATGTTTTTGTTAGTAACTAATCTGTAAATACGAATTTATAGGAGATATATATTGTAAATACAACTTTCAGGACAGAAAATCAATAATTTATTTATTTTCCCTCTCAAACAAGTTTTCCACCCTTATCTAGAACATGAGTGGCACATACAGGTTCCCACATATATGTTTATGAACAACTTTGGAAATACATGATTCTGGATATAACGACGAAGCCAGGCTAAACAGTACACCCTCTGTAAAGAACTATAAGAGTGTTTAGATCACTAAAGTAGTGATCTAAACGCTCTTATATTTCTTTACGGAGGGAGTACTCTCTTGTTAGTCAGTTACACACGGAGATGGAATGAGGTCTTCTTTATATGATATAATATACTAATTTTGTTTCTAAAACAACTAATTTATTATGTTAATCCTCAAATTTATGTTCTAGGAACAGCAATTGATCTGCTGATAAAGTAGGATATTGTAACTGACAAAGTAAATTGATTGCTAAGGGCCCAAGTTTTCATGTGGTGTGGAAATACACATGGTCAATAGTTCATTGCCGAGTAGCACCTTTGACAAACTTGTCAGTTGATTGGATATAGTTTGTTTCTCGCTCCATCTGGCAACTTACAGTGATGACTGAGAACTCCTGTATTTGGATTGTTCCCTAAATGCATGGAAGTTGTTGAGAATCAATTACGCTCTCTCTATGTAACTGTTTTTACTTGTGGTGGTGTATACCAGACTGGGTTGAGCTATTGCACATTCATCAGTAATTTTGTTGTTTTTTGACAATCAGATCGTCCCAGATAAGTGCAAGTATACTGTGTTGTCTACAAAGGTTGAAATGCGCCTTGCAAAAGCTGAGCCGGTAACTTGGACATCATTGGATTATACTGGTAAACCAAAGGCTCCTCAGAAGATAAATGTACCAGGTAATTCCTTGAGGGCTGAATGCGAGCAAAATTGTTGACTTGTCTAGTGATAACCTTGCTGTGATTGAGCTTTTGTATGGATTACTACTCCCTCTGTAAATTGTGTTCTACAATTTTTTCTTATGAAAGATAATCACTGAAAATATTTTAAACCAGCGCAAATTTATGGCATGTTCCTGACATGATAGTCAACAAGAATATGGTGATTTCTGTACTTAGTGAGAAAGATACTTTCATGCACACTGAGGGTAACAGATCTATAAGAAAGTTATCTAAAATGCTGGTTGGTGCTGACTCCTAAGCTTGCAGAATGGCTACTATTTCAGTCCCAGGCTGTTTATGTAGCTTTCAAGCCGGCAGAATGGCTACTAAGGTAGTTTTAAGCCTGAACCGTGTATGTGATGCTGGGTTTTAGATGAACAGCATACCAGTTCTATACAAAATCTGAGTTCTGGGTTAGTGTTATATTGCATTGTCTTCCATTTGTCACTGAAACATTGCATGTATTCCTTGTTTTGCAGCTGAATCAGCCCAGAGGCCATCTTATCCGTCATCAAAATCCAAAAAGGACTGGGATAAGCTTGAAGCTGAAGTGAAAAAACAGGTTTGTGTGTGTGTGTGTGCAGCTTGTATCATCTTTGAGCCTTTCATTTCACTACTGCCCTACTACCATTGAAGTTTCTCATGATTTTGAGCTTGTTTCAGGAGAAGGATGAAAAACTTGATGGCGATGCTGCATTGAACAAATTTTTCCGTGAAATTTACAGTGATGCTGATGAAGATATGCGTAGAGCAATGATGAAGTCTTTTGTATGTGCTCTCCATCCTCGTGGCTCCCCTTTTGTCAATTGACCTGTGTTGGCATAGCTGACAAAGGTCACAACTGAGATCATATACTACTACTTGCTGTCTGAACATATCTGGTGTTGCAGGTGGAGTCTAATGGAACCGTTCTCTCAACCAACTGGAAGGATGTCGGGAAAAAGACGGTTGAAGGAAGCCCTCCTGATGGAATGGAGCTCAAGAAGTGGGAGTATTAATGAATCCAGATCATCCATGTTGTAAATCCTGGTCGGGTCGTGAGTGTTAACTTGGCTGCAGACTTGCAAATCATTGTCGGTCGGATTATTGTGTGTTGCTCTTGATTCTGTTTCCGTATTTGTAAGCTGTTTGCGTGGCAGGTTAGCTTTTAAGTACTTATCCTAGTTTTGCGAGCTACAGTTGGTAATAGAGTAAGCCATACCTGTGCATCTGTGGTATGGAAGTGCAAAACGTCCGTTGTAACTGGTGCCAAAACTATCATCTGTGAAACGGTGCTATTTTTTGTCTGAAATCTGTGCATCACACTTAATTTTTGTTTGATCAGATCGGTCACATAGATCGTGAAATTTAATGATGATGTGTTTGTCTCAGAAAGTTAGCAGTTACTTAGTCACAGAATTTCCTTATGGGCGAAAAGAGCGGAATCACTTTCGTGGTAGTGGAGCACGATTTACTGAGACCTTATGATATGTGTTTCTACCATCGTGAGCCGCGGTACCTTTCGTTGGATGCATGGAAGGTGGAGTTCTTACTGGTTTGGCGTGGTCAAATGCTTTGATGCCCTTGAGTTACGTGTAAAAACTCATACTCGTTAGTAGGCAAACCGCTGAGAGGGATCATGCGCAAAACGCACATCAAAACGATTTACCGAGACCTTATGATCTACCAGGTGCCTAGCTCTTGCTGGCTCGGCGTGGTCAAGGCTTTGACGAACTACAATTACATGTATACAAGACTGGAGCTACATCAGAAATCTTCCATCAATTTTGTTGAGAGGGATCAAGCACAAAACACACATCAAACGCATATACATGGCTTCTTGCCTGCTGCGTGACCCCTCCTTCGCAAATATGTGAACACAGGGGCAAAAAAGTTGTCAATCGGTGGTGCCTATAGGTTATAGCTACAAATTTCCTCTCCAGCTATAGCGAGAGCCGTCGTCCCAGGGCGTCGTCCTCGTCGAAGACATGATCCAGATCGCCATCCACGGGCGCCAACAACTCGTCCAGGTCCAGCTCCGTCGGCCAGAACTCGCCGCCGTCATCCCCCGCCGCGTCCTCAGTGGCACCGTCCACCGCCATGGACGACGTCTCGTTGCTTTCGTCGTCGCACCTCACCGCCTCGTGGGCATCGCCGTGGCTCTTGGGCGACGTCGTGGTCGTCGTCCCTGCGTGGCCGTCGGCAGGGGTGGTCTTGTGGCGGGTGGTGCCGGCGAGCGCGTTGATCTGCGTCGGCACCGGGTGGCAGTGGTCGGCCATGTAGGTGATGACGAGCACACCGGGCTTGGCCGGGCTGCGCTCCACCAGTTTCCGGGCCATGCACCCCTTCATGCTGCTACACTTGTAGTACCCCCTGTGACCACAAAGCTAACAAAGTTTAGGAGTAGTAATTAAGATAGGTACTGGTACGGAGGAGTACTTGAGTACCTTCCGGAGCATGCGTGTTTGTACTGCAAAAGTACATGTGACGTGTAGTGGCCAAAACTTATGCCAAATTGCAAGGTGCGCGGCTAAAATCTACTCCTAGCAAGTTCTAAGCACCAGGTCATATGTACTACCAGTACTATACTGTTTGTAATTAGGAGTATATATATCCAAATGACCAAAGGTTTGATGAAATCCGTGTAAATGTTCATCGTGTGAGAAATCAGTTATTGCGAATCTATTAACAGAAGGTACTAGCGGTAGTGACTGGTCTCAAGGCTGTGCACGGGGGGGAGCTAGTGCATCGACGAGACGACAGTAACGCATGGAAACGGGCCGGTGGAAGTGGTTGTAGTAGTTAATTACCGGGGATAAGGCGAGCCCTTGATGGGCTTTTGACCGTACTTTCGCCATGCCCAAAGGTCGGAGGAGACGCCGCCGTCGGCCACCGGCACCTCGCACACCACCTTCTTCAGCTGGCTCTTCTTGCTGCTCGCCGCCACCAAACAAAATCACAATCAGCAGGCTGCAAGCTTCTCCGATCCAAATCGCGCTGCATAAGCGATCGGGCCGGGTGCACAAATCAACTATAGGTATATAGTAGTACGTACCTTCTTTTCGGGCGTGGGGTGCTGCTTCGCATGCCGGGCTTCCGGCCAGGCGGCACCCGCGGGCGCACGCCGGACGTGGACGCCGCCGCGGGGAAAGAGATCATCATCTCGTGGCGGTCGTCCACCGCCGCCCACGACTGCGACGACGGCGCCGACAGCAGGAAGGGCTTGTGATCCAGGTCCAGGTACTCGAGGCCGTACAGCGACGACGCGTCCTTGGCCGCCGACGCGGGCCGGACCACGTCGCGCGGCTCCCGCTTGACCGGCGCCGCGGCGGTGCCCGGAGGAGGACCGGCGCGGTCCTGGGGGTGGCGGGAGGAGGAGAAGGTGGCGCAGCTCCTGACGACGGCCTGCAGGTCCCAGTCGTTGAGGTGCTCCATGCGCAGAAGCAGGCCGCACATGAACGGCGACCGGGGATTTGAGCTTGGAGAGGTTTGACGAAGTGAGCTAGCTAGGTAGGACGGACGCGTGGTGGTGGCCGGGGCGGGATGGGGTTGACTTTTGGCACTGGCAGGCCGGTCCGGGGAAGCGCAAATATATACGCGTACGCCTGTACATACTCGAGACGCGTACTCTGGAGTGGCACGAGGGGGATGACTCGATCCCTGTAAAGTCAAAGGCAAGTGGTGGGCACGGCGCGCGCTTCGCAGCAGGGGATAAGGGAGAAGATCGCGTCCGGATTTGAAATGATCAGCCACTCGGCATTGTATTGTATACTGGGGCGGGGCTCTATGCTATGCACTTGTCAAAAGGGCCTTGGCTTCTCCTCCCTATTGTTTTCTTTGACTTTGCTCCAAAAGTCAAAAGGGAGAGAGGGCAAGCTAGAAGAAAAAGGGTGGAATCTTTGGATGGAACTCTGTGGCGTCATTAAAGGGGCCGCAGGGGAGGGGAATATGGAAGCCGCGAATTAACTTTAAAGCTTGCTTGACTCTTTATGCCCATCCTATATTATTGGCTGCGCTTGACCAGCCACTTGGGCGCGTCAGGCGTCGGTTATTCTGGATCTGACCTTGTGCAAATGTCAAAGGGCAGAGAGAGGGAGAGGCGTGGCACAAAATCTCGGCCATATGCGTCAGATCTCTGAACCCGTCCGGGGGTATCGCGTGGGGCTCCAATCGGCGCGGGGATAAGTGGCAAAGCGACGGTGGAGTCCTTGTTTCAAAAAAAAGCGACGGTGGAGTGGAGGAGGGTCTTTTGGCCACGACAAGGACGCGAGAGGGATCGGCCCGGCCCTCGGGAAGCCGGTGGTCGTGCTCGCCGCGCTCCACCGCTGTTGCTGCCGCGCGCTGCTCTCTCTCTCTAGTGTAGTTGCCTACTACTGGTCTAGCCTAGTGCGCGCACGCGGGGGCCCGGGCTGCACGCGCCGCGCTCCGCTCGGCCCCATTAGTTTTTGGGGCGGACGCCCACGCGCAAATTTTGCATCACGAGAGCGACGGACAATTGGAAGATATGGATAACTAAGTGTGCCTGCCTGCCTGCCTGCCTTGCGTTGAATGACAGGTACGCTTCGGTCCGTCCACGTTATCGATGGCTGGCCGATCGCCACTACTGCGCCTGTTAGGTTTGGTTTGGTTTGGTTGTGCAGTCAGTCATCCCCTCGTCCTGCGTGCTTCCCGTTGAGGGCCGAGTGGCTCGTGATCTCAGTCGTCCGGTTGCCGGTTGCAATCACCCGTCTGCTCATCCCGATCCCTCCCGGTAAGCTGGAAGGAACATAAAGCATGCGCATGCCCATGCATACAAAAACTTCTGCCCGCTGTCCTCTTAATTATTACTACCACCACCCGTGAAGCTTCTCTGATCGCCAGCTAGGCTGCCTGCATGGTACGTCTAGATATCAAGCCGTATGAAAACTTGGTAGTAAGTACGACAGGATTAGCACAAGGATGTTTCTTCCTCCATCCCCTTTATGCGCGCACTGGAACTCGCTTGCTAAGAGGAGTAGCCTGGCAGCTAGCCGATTGCAATGTTTCACGACGAGAAGAATCGTTACTCAAAGTGGGCTCGTTCGTAGCCGGCGACGACGACGGCTCTTTCTCTGCCTGTCTGCCTGTCTGTGTTTGCACCAAGTGAAATGGTCCATCCATCCCTTTTCTGCGTTGCAATCCTGCAACTTGGCCTAGATGCGACTTCCTTTCTTTAGCGACGGAATGACCGCTAGCCGCTGCTGAAACCTTCGAGAGCATTTCGGGGTGCAGCGACTGATCAGGGTAGCCAAGGGCCCTCTGTTGACTTGCCCGCTCCGCCGGTTGCCCGCGGCGACGCGTTACCTTGCACAACGCAGACCCCTCCACACACATGGCCGGAGCAGACAACTCTTCTCTCAGGAATCTGTGTGTCATTAATGTCACCTAATGTTGCTTCCCACAAAATAATAAGGCTGGTCATGATGGAAAGTATCATAGATGACTTCATTTATGAGCATGCATGACACATAGTAACACAATATTTAATATAATATAGTATCATGATATGATACTCAACCCTCTCTTTCTTCATTTAATTCTATGCCATCTCATCAAATTTGCCTAGTTGACATGCATGATACTATCTATAATACTCCCATTACAACTAGCGTAAAGAATACTCCCTCCCTAGTCACAATGAAGAGCAACTTACACATATTCCTAGACTATATTACTACTTCTGGTTGTAATGGGGAGTATCATGGAAGCGGGCTAGGAGCAGTCGGGTGCTCCATCCCCCTATATTCAAAAATAATTTAATAATTCAAAAAAAGCCAAAAAAATCTTGGATATATTTTTGAACCAAATATGACCAGGTATTGTACTCATATAAAATGTTTGGCCAAGGAATAATTCTCGTTGACTTCAGGGCAAAAAAACAAATTTATGACGACAATATAGCATCAATAGTACTTGTATCTAGCATTTTTTGGGAAATCTTTGACCCAGATACAATAAAAGTGATTTCCTATTTAAATCTTTTTATACGAGTGCAATACCTGGTCATGTTTGATTCCGTAAAAAGTTTTGAGATTTTTTTTGACTTTTTTGAATTACTAAATTATTTTTGAATATAGGGGGGCGTAGCAACCGAGAGCTCCTATGCATTTTCGGGAGTATCATATACTAGTATCATGCATATGATACTAGTGTATGATACTACATCCGTAATGCATAGTATCATATGTTAGTATCATATAAGACTACATTTATTGTCATGCATGATACAAAGTAGCACATCATTTAATATGATACGGTATCATGATATGATATTCAAGCCTCTCTTTTTTCATTTAATTCTATGCTACATCATCAAAATTGCTTAGTTGGTACGCATGATACTATCTGTGATACTTCCATTATAATCAGCCTCATACTAGTGAGTAGTAGTAACATAAGTATGGTGTCATGCAAAGCTTCATTTATTAGGTTATAGCCTTATATTATATTGATATGTGCGATGTTACTCATAGTATGAGTAACCAGCTAAAGTTACTTAAATTATCTCTCCTCATAGCATGGTTAATAATACAGCCAACGGTCGGCTATAAGAAGTTGTCATGTCATCTACAGCCAACCTCTTAGCCGACATGTACAATAATAAGTTTTAAATATGTACTCCCTATGTAAACTATTATAAGAGCATTTAGATCACTAAAGTAGTGATCTAAACGCTCTTATATTTGTTTACGGAGGGAGTACTAGTTTATGAATAGCTGACCTACCTTACATCCTCACAAAGCGTCTTGGGTCTCGAGCTGCAACTCGCTACTAACCAAGAGTCCGCTTCTCTTCTCGCTCCTCCAACTAAGTAAAGATATATTATTCTATTTCTTATAGCCTGCTTATGTCACCCTATTGTACTTGCTCTCATTAACTCATTGTCACATAGACAAATTTGCTGAGTTGGACTCAATGTTACCACTCAAGTTATTTCCACGGTGGCTAGTCTAAGTCATCTTACATTGTGCATCGCGACCAAGGCGAAAGGGAAAACAAGATAACTTAATGTTTATTTGCTACTCCCTCCGTCCTGATTTGTTAGTCTCCTTTATATTTTGTGTAAAACTTTGACTTTAAATTTAACTAACAAAATGTTAATGCATGTCATATAAAATAATATAATTGGAAACTATGTTCTAATACGAATTCAATGATATAATTTTTGGTTAATATTTTGT
Organism: Triticum urartu; assembly: GCF_003073215.2. Taxonomy (NCBI): domain Eukaryota; kingdom Viridiplantae; phylum Streptophyta; class Magnoliopsida; order Poales; family Poaceae; genus Triticum; species Triticum urartu. The sequence continues at coordinate 412,959,358 of NC_053024.1, forward strand.
TAGTTAAATCTTTAGTCAAAATTTGGCACGAAATATAAAGGGGACTTATAAACTAGAACGGATGTAGTAATTAATATCATTGTATGCAATGAACTCACCACTGTATGCCGTGCTTAGGTAGTCTAAAGTCACTAAAATCATACACGCCCCATGTTTCTTATTGGTTGATTCCTTTATTCATGTCAAGAAGCAAGAAACGAGGTGGGAGTTTATGCACCATGCCTAAGTGTTTTGGAATCATTTAGTTTTCGTAAGATGGCCTATGCATCGGTACTCTAGTGAGACCGTTTAAGAAAAATGCTTTCATAACGCAAAAAAAGATTGAAAAAATTTGTACATACACAAATACATGTTTAACACATTCTAGACTCATAACATTATACTTTCACACACGGTGTACAAAAAAAGAAAGACAAATATGTATTTTCAAAATGGGCCAACTTTTCTTTTTGTTGGGCCATAATTTTGTCTTTTTAATACAATATACAAATCACAATATTTTCAAAAATGATTTTTTATACGTTTTTTTGGAAAACACATAAGTTCCCATGGAATTTTTTTCTATTTTTTTGAAACATTTAAATATGATTTTTGAATTTCTTTGAAAAAAGGGCTCCATGGAGCTCGGCCTCCAAAAAATTGCACTTGTTGTGATGTCATTATATCCAATGGCATAGCCAATATGCATAGTGGTTAGCTACAAGAAAATACTACTTTATGAGGAAGTGGTCGCGCTGGCTGAACTCGAGGGTTCTTCTGAGCGCGTTCGACCCTCTTATAGGAAAGGTCACCGTGTGGGATGAACCGTGGTGCACACGATTTACTTCCAAGGGAAGTACGACTGTCCTGATTAACTCTAATCTCTCCGGCCTCCCATGTATATGATGGAGATGTATATTCTTCCGGAGGGAGTGCATAGTTCGTTCTATAAAGACCTCTCCTGTTTTTTCTGGCAAGCGATGAACGGTCGACAGAAGAACCACCTGGTGATGTGGGCCGATATTTGCTGGCCCAAGGACCTGGGAGGGTTGGGCATCCTTGCCTCCCGTTGTACGAATGTCGTCCTCATGCACAGGTGGGTCTATTGGATCATCCGAGGGGAGGGGGCCTGTGACTGCAACTTCTTCAGGAAAAGTACCTTCGGGGCATGCCACTTGTAGCTTGCGAACGCCCAGAGGGTTCCCAGTTTTGGAAGTTGATCCAGAAGATCAAGCATGAGATTCGCCTGGGGTTGTCCTTTTCTATTGGCAATGGCGAAGGGCCATGTTTTGGTTAGATCGCTAGGTGGACGGAATCCCACTATGCATGGGGTTCCCAAATCGGTTTGCCATCTACGTTGACCCGTTGCTCTTGGTCTCCGCGGTGGTCGAAAATGGTCAATGGAACATTTTGTTCTGTCACTCATTTGAGCCAGAGGAGGTGTTGGAGTGGTCCAATTTATAAGTGACCCTATCTCCCGTGCGCACAGGCGACCTAGACTTCGCGTACTGGCACCTTTCTCCCTCGGGAGATTTTCCTGTGGCATTGACATACCATGTGCTATGCTATAGGTTGACGATTGCATGGGTAGCGCCCCTTTGGAAGGCGCCTCTCCCTTTGAGGAGCAAGATTTTTGTGTGGAAACTGCTGAGGGATCACCTCCCATCTGGGATGGAGGTGATCAAGAGGCATGGCTCAGGTAATGGGTTGCGCCCTCTGTGTGGGGTACCGGAAACAAGGACCCACATCTTGTTCACTTGCACAATGGCTCAGCCGCTCTGGAGCTTTGTTCGGGAGGCCCTCATAAATGTTTGGGAGGCTTTGGTTCTTGCCAGCTTCCTCCAAAATAGAGCGGTGCATACCAAAAGGAAAGGTGCCTCTTCCAACTAATTTTTGCTGCCTTAACATGGATGCTTTGGACAACGTGTAACAGGTGGGTGATCAAGTGGATCTTTCTTGCGTTATTGCAACACTGGCACCCACTGGCCAGGTAATGGGACCGTGACCAACTCGGGCAGATGCTGGATACGCTACATGACTCAGCACGTCGACTATCCTCTCGAGCGGCCCTTTGATGTTATGGAAACTTGGTGGTCTTTTTTCCCTTCTTTTCTCCTTTGTTTTATTTGGGCTTGCTGATGGAGAATGTTGCATGAAAATCAAAATTTTGCCTACGAACACGCAAGATCCAATCTAGGAGATGCATAGCTATGAGAGGGGGAGTGTGTCTACATACCTTTGTAGATTGAAAGTGTTAGGTCGTAACGTGGTTGATGTAGTCGCACTCTTCACGATCCAATTGCGATTCAATATGATCTAGTACCGCACATGCGGCACCTCCGAGTTTAGCACCCGTATGGCTCAAAGGCGTCCTCTCCTTATTGATCTAGAAACCAAGGGCGGGGAGGTAGATAAGATCTGAACCAACATGACGGCATGGTGGTGGTGGTGGTAGCAGAATTCTGGCAGGGCTTCGCCAAGCATGTATCAGTGAAACATGGGAGAAGTTGGGAGAGGTAACGGGCAAGGGTCGAAGGTTGGCTGACCCCAATGCCTCCCCACCTTTATATAGGCGTGGATGGGGCTAGTGGCTTTCCCTCCAAGCCTCTAGGGTCATTGGCCAAAGTGGGAGGAAAGAAATCCCTCCTTTCCTTCCACAACGATCGCCATCCCCCCTTTTCAGGGATCCTAATCTTATCCATTCAGGATATGATACTATTCCTTTTAAGCAGGGGTCTTGGTGCGCCTAGACCAGGGGTCTGGGGCCTTTCCCCACTACCCACGTTCATGTGGGTCCCCCATGTAGGTGGGCCCCACTCCAGAACCTTCTCGGTACGATACCGAAAAACCCCAAACTTTTTTCGGAACCCCGAAAACAACTTTCCATATATGAATATTTACCTATGGACCATTCCAGAGCTCCTCGTGATGTCACGGATCCCATCCGGGACTCCAAACAACCTTCATACTTTCCACTCTTAATATCTCAATACTACCCTAGCGCTACTGAACGGTAAGTATGCAACCCTACAGGTTTGAGAACCATGTAGACATGACCGAGACTCCTCTCTGATCAATAATCAATAGCAGGACCTGGATGCCGTATTGATTCCCACATATTCAACAAAGATATTTATTTGTTGAACCACGATGTCAAGGATTCAGTTAATCCCGTATGCAATTCCCTTTGTCTGGCGATATGTTACTTGTCCGAGATTCGATTGTCGGTATCTCCATACCTAGTTCAATCTCACCACCGGCAAGTCTCTTTACTCATTCCGTAATACAAGATCCTGTGACTACACTCATTAGTCACATGCTTGCAAGCTTATTCTGATGTTGTATTATCGAGAGGGCCCAGAGATATATCTCTTTCACATGGCGCGACGAATCCCAGTCTCGATCCATGCAACCCAACAAAAACCTTCGGAAATACATGTAGAACACCTTTATGATCACCTAGTTACGAAGTGACGTTTGTTAGCACACAAAGTATTCCTCCGTTATCCGGGAGTGGCATGATCTCATGGTCTAAGGAACTGATACTTGACATGAAGAAAGCTGTAGCAAATAACTAAATGATTTGATGCTAAGCTTGTGGTTGGGTCTGTCCATCACATCATTATCCTAATGATGTTCATTATCGTAATGATGTGACCCCGTTATCAAATGACAACTCATGTCCACTGATATGTCCATTTTGCATCATGTTTTCCTACTGTTATTTACAATGTTTTATGCATAATAATGCTTTATTGAGTAATTTTAATGCCTTTTCTCTCTTAATATGCAAGGTTTACACAAAGAGGGAGAATGCCGATAGCTGGAATTCTGGACCTGAAAAAGCTACGTCAGAGTCACCTATTCTGCACATCTCCAAATGAGCTGAAAATTTACGGAGAATTGTTTTGGAATATATGAGGAATATTGGAGCAAATAACTACTAGAGGGGGCCCACCAGGTGGGCACAACGCACCTGGGCGCGCCCTGGTGGGTTGTGCCCTCCTCGGCCTACCTCTGGTGCCTCTCTTCTGGTATATAAGTCATTTTGACCTCAAAAAAATAAGGGAAGACTTCCGGGATGGAGTGCCACCATCTCGAGGCAGAATTTGGGTAGGAGCACTTTTGCCCTCCGGTGGAGCGATTCCGCCAGGGGAAATTCCCTCCCGGAGGGGGAAATCATCATCATCACCAACAACCCTCTCATCTTTGGGAGGCCAATCTTCATCAACATCTTCAACAACACCATCTCCTCTCAAACCCTAGTTCATCTCTTGTGTTCAATCTTTGTACCGGAACCTCAGATTGGTACACGTGGGTGACTAGTAGTGTTGATTATATCTTGTAGTTGATTACTATATGGTTTATTTGGTGGAAGATTATATGTTCAGATCCATTATGCTATTTAATACCCCTCCGATCTTGAGGATGATTATCATTTGTGAGTAGTTACTTTTGTTCTTGAGGTCACGGAAGAAGTCATGTTGCAAGTAATCATGTGAACTTGATATGTGTTTGATATTTTGATGATATGTATGTTGTGATTCCCTTAGTGGTGTCATGTGAACGTCGACTACATGGCACTTCACCATATTTGGGCCTAAGGGAATGCATTGTGGAGTATTTATTAGATGATGGGTTGCTAGAGTGACAGAAGCTTAAACCCTAGTTTATGCGCTATTTCGTAAGGCACTGATTTGGATCCAAAAGTTTAATGCTCTGGTTAGATTTTATCTTAATACTTTTCTCGTAGTTGCTGATGCTTGCGAGGGGGTTAATCATAAGTAGGAGGTTTGTTCAAGTAATAAAAACACCTAAGCACCGGTCCACCCACATATCAAATTATCAAAGTAGCGAACACGAATCAAACCAACATGATGAAAGTGACTAGATGAAATTCCCGTGTACCCTCAAGAACGCTTTGCTTATTATAAGAAACCATTTCGGCCTGTCCTTTTCCACAAAAGGATTGGGATACCTTGCTGCACTTTATTTACCATTACCGTTGCTTGCTCGTTACAAATTATCTTGCTATCAAACTACCTGTTACCGACAATTTCAGTGCTTGTAGAAATTACCTTGCTAAAAACCACTTGTCATTTCCTTCTGCTCCTCATTGGGTTCGACACTCTTACATATCGAAAAGACTACGATTGATCTCCTATACTTATGGGTCATCATCCATGGTTAGGAAACCTTAACCATCTTTGATCAACGAGCTAGTCTAGTAGAGGCTTACTAGGGACACGGTGTAGTTTATGTATTCACACATGTATTTATGTTTCCAGTCATACAATTCTAGCATGAATAATAAACATTTATCATGAACTAGAAATATGATAATACCATTTTATTATTGCCTGTAGGGCATATTTCCAATAGTCTCCCACTTGCACTAGAGCCAATAATCTAGTTCACATCGCCATGTGATTAACACCCAATGAGTTCTGGGGTTTGATCATGTTTTGCTTGTGAGAGAGGTTTTAGTCAACCCGCATCTGCTACATCCAGATCCGTGTGTACTTTGCAAATCTTTATGTCATACTATAGATGCCGCTACCACGCTCCACTTGGAGTTATTCCAAATGACTGCTCCACTATACGTGTCCCATTAACGACTCAGAGTTATCCGGATCGGTGTCAAAGCTTGCATCAATGTAACCCTTTACGACTAACTCTTTATCACCTCCATAACCGAGAACCATTTTCTTAGTCCTCTTTAAGTACTTAAGGATAATCTTGACCGTTGTCCAGTGATCCACACCTGGATCACTCTTGTACCCCCTTGCCAGACTCATGGCAAGGGACAAATCAGTTATGGTACACAACATGACAGACATTATAGAGCCTATGGCTGAGGCATAGGGGATGACTTTCATCCTTTCTCTTTCTTTTGCCGTGGTCGGGCTTTGAGTCTTACTCAACTTCACACCTTACAACTCGGGCAAGAACTACTTTCTTGACTGATCCATTTTTAACTTCTTCAAAATCTTGTCTAGGTATGCTCTATGTGAAAGTCTTATTAGACATCTTGATCTATCTCTATAGATCTTAATGCCCAATATGCAAGCAACCTTACTTAGGTCTTCCTTTGAAAAACTCCTTTCAAACAACCCTTTATGCTTTCCAGAATTCTACATCATTTCTAATCAACAATATGTCATACACATATACTCATCAAAAATACTATAGAGCTCCCACTCACTTTCTTGTAAATACAAGTTTCTTCATAAACTTCGTATAAATCCAATTTTTTTGATCACCTTATCAAAGCCTATATCCCAACTCCGAGATGCTTGCACTAGTCCATAGATGGATTGCTGGAGCTTGCATACCTTTTTAGCATCCTTAGGATCCACAAAACCTTTGGGCTGCATCATATACAACTCTTCCTCAAGGAAAGCAGTTTTCACATCCATCTGCGAGATTTCATAATCGAAAAATGCACTAATTGCTAACATAATTCTACTAGACTTAAGCATCGCTATCGGTGAGAAAATCTCATCATAGTCAACTCCTTGAACCTGCCGAAAACCCTTTGCGGCAAGTCGAGCTTTATAGGCAGTGAAATTACAATGACATAACCATAGTCTCTTCAACCTTTCGATCGCGCCCCACAACACAAACAAGCACACCCATGACGACACATACATAAATGATATATATATATATATATATATATAGCGCCGCTCCAATGGAGTTTGGCGTGCATCAAGTGGAGACCCACGTAAGGGAGAAGGACCTCTCGGTGGTGTACACCAACGACCCAACCATGGTGGAGGACTCCATCAACACCATGGAGCAGTTGCTTGCTCAGGATGACAAGTACAAAGTGGTCGACATCGACCTCCAGTACACCCACGGTCGTGCCGTGTATGACAAGAAGGTTGCCGTGGCCCAGTTGTGCATGCGCCATCATGTCCTCGTCTACCACTACTCCCTGGACATAAGGCCTTGCGATCATTTTGCCAGGTTTGTCAATCCTTGCGATCATTTTGCTAGGTTTGTCAATAGCCCCGACTACAACTTCGCTACGACGAACTCCATCAATGATGTAAAAGCGCTCAAGGTTATGGGCTTGGCTTGCAAGAAGCTGTTGGTGCAATGATTTGCCTCCTTACGTTTTGGAGTTTGTTGACATAAATAGTATGGGACTTATGTGTTTGCTAGTGCATACAAAGTACTAGGTCCCTGAAATCATGATGAGTTTGATTCAAATAACGAAGGTAATCTCCTGCATAGCAGTGAAGGTTTGAAGGAAGTATGCCCTAGAGGCAATAATAAAGTTGTTATTTATATTTCCTTATATCATGATAAATGTTTATTATTCATGCTAGAATTGTATTAACCAGAAATTTAGTACATGTGTGAATACTTAGACAAACAGAGTGTCCCTAGTATGCCTCTACTAGACTAGCTCGTTAATCAAAGATGGTTAAGTTTCCTGACCATAGACATGTGTTGTCATTTGATGAACGGGATCACATCATTAGAGAATGATGTGATGGACAAGACCCATCCGTTAGCTTAGCATAATGACCATTTAGTTTTATTGCTATTGCTTTCTTCATGACTTATACATGTTCCTCTGACTAGGAGATTATGCAACTCCCGAATACCGGAGGAACACCTTGTGTGCTATCAAACGTCATAACATAACTGGGTGATTATAAAGATGCTCTACAGGTGTCTCCGATGGTGTTTGTCGAGTTGGCATAGATCGAGATTAGGATTTGTCACTCCGTGTATCAGAGAGGTATCTCTGGGCCCTCTCGGTAATGCACATCACTATGAGCCTTGCAAGCAATGTGTCTAATGATTTAGCCACATGATGATGTATTACGGAACGAGTAAAGAGACTTGCTGATACGTCTCCAACATATATATAATTTATAAAATATTCATGCTGTTATTTTATCATTTTTGGGTGTTTTACAATCATTTTATAGCAACTTTATATCATTTTTTTGGACTAACCTATTGACCCAGTGCCCAGTGCCAGTTGCTGTTTTTTGCTTGTTTTTTACATCGCAGGAAATCAATATCAAACAGAGTCCAAACACCATGAAACTTTACAGAGATTTTTCTTGGACCAAAAGGAACCCAATGGGCCAGCGCTGCACCTGGGGGGGGGGGGTGCCCCGAGGTGGGCACAACCCACCAGGGCGCCTAGGTGGGTTGTGCCCACCTCGGTGGCCTCCCGCACCCTCTCTTTGCACTATAAATTCCCAAATATTCCAAAACCGTTCGGGGTTAGCCTAGATCAGAAGTTTCACCGTTGCAGGGTTCCGTAGCCACCGAAAACCAATCTAGACCCGTTTCGGCACCCTGCCGAAGGGGGAAATCATCTCTGGTGGCCATCTTCATCATCCTGGCGGTCACCACGATGAGGAGGGAGTAGTCCACCCTCGGGGCTGAGGGTTTGTACTAGTAGCTATGTGTTTAATCTCTCTCTCTCTCTCTTGTGATCCATATCATGGGCTTTGTTAATATAGTCGGATCATATGATGTGCTCTATACCCTTGTTGTGATGAATTGAATCTTTACCCTTTGAAGTTTTTTCTTCTCGGATTGAATGTTCAGATTTGAGAACACATGATGTATGTCTTGCGGTATGAATACTTGAGGTGACAATGGGGTATCTTATTAATTCACTTGATATACATTATGGCACTCAAGTTGCGGATTCCCGCGGTGATATTGGGGTAATCTATGCATAGGGGTTGATGCACGTTTTTATTATCTTTTCTTCGGTAGAAACTTTGGGGTCTCTTTGTAGTTCTTTGTGTGGATTGAGTATTATGAATATGAATATGCTTTGGTGTTATTCTAGTATGAACTCTAGGATATATCGTACGGAAAAAAATAGCTTTGTGTTATTTTAGTACGAACTCTTGAATAGATCGAGCGGAAAGAATAGCTTTGAGGTGGTCTCGTACCCTACAAACAATTTCTATCTTTTGTTCTCCGCTAATAGGAACTTGGGAGTGATTCTTTGTTGCACTTTGAGGGATAATCATATGATCCAACTATGTTAGCACTGTTGGGAGATTGCACTAGTGAAAGTACGAACCCTAGGCCTTGTTTTTAAGCATTGCAATACCGTTTTTGTGCCCGTTTACTATTTGCTACCTTGCTGTTTTTATTTTTTCAGATTATAAAAATATATTTCCACCATCCATATTACACCTTTATCACCATCTCTTCACCGAACTAGTGCACCTATACAATTTGCCATTGTATTGGGTGTGTTGGGGACACAAGAGATTTCTTGTATTTGGTTGCAGGGTCGTTTGAGAGAGACCATCTTCATCCTACACCTCTCATGGATTGATAAACCTTAGCTCATTCACTTGAGGGAAAATTGCTACTCTCCTACAAAACTCTGCGCTTGGAGGCCCAACACGTGTCTACAAGAATAAAGTTGCGTAGTAGACATCACTTGCCGGTGACGAGATTGAACTAGGTATGGTGATACCGACGATCGAATCTCGAGAAAGTAACATACCGATGACAAAGGGAACAACGTATGTTGTTATGCGGTTTGACCAATAAAGATCTTCGTAGAATATGTAGGAGCCAATATGAGCATCCAGGTTCTGCTATTGGTCATTTACCGGAGATATGTCTCGGTCATGTCTACATAGTTCTCGAACCCGTAGGGTCCGCACGCTTAACTTTCGATGACGATTTGTATTATGAGTTTCGTGTTTTGATGAACCGAAGTTTGTTCGGAGTCCTGGATGAGATCACGAACATGACTAGGAGTCTTGAAATGGTCGAGACATAAAGATTCATATATTGGAAGGCTACATTCGGACACCGGAATGGTTCGGGTCGTTTCGGATAAGTTTCGGAGTACCGAGGGTTACCGGACCCCCTGGGAGATTAATGGGCCACCATGGGCCTTAGTGGAGAAGAGAGAGGGCCGGACAGGAGGTGGCGCGTGCCCCTTGCCCAGTCCGAATTGGACAAGGGGTGGGGGCGGCGCCCCCTCCTTCATTCTCTCCTCTTCCTCCTTCCCTTCTTCTCCTACTTGGAATATGAAAGGGGGAGGGGACCGAATCCTACTTGGACCAGGAGTCCAAGTAGGACTCCCCCCATGGCACGCCCCCTAGGGCCGGCCACCTCTCCTCCTCCCTTTATATACGTGGGAGGGGGGCACCCCAAAGACACACCAAGTCTTCTCTTAGCCGTGTGCGGTGCCCCCTCCACAGTTACACACCTCGGTCATATCGTCATAGTGCTTAGGCGAAGCCCTGCACCGGTAACTTCATCATCACCGTCATCATGCCGTCGTGCTGACGGAACTCTCCCTCCTCCTCAAATGGATCAATAGATCGAGGGACGTCATCAAGCTGAACGTGTGCTGAACGCGGAGGTGCCGTACGCTCGGTGCTTGGATAAGTTAGATCGTGAAGACATTCGACTACATCAACCGCGTTACTAAATGCTTCCGCTTTTGGTCTACGAGGGTACGTGGACACACTCTCCCCTCTTGTTTCTATGCATCTCCTAGATAGATCTTGCGTGATCGTAGGATTTTTTTTGAAATACTATGTTCCCCAACAGTGGCATCTGAGCCAGGTCTATGCGTAGATGTTATATGCACGAGTAGAACACAATGAGTTGTGGGCAATAATAGTCATACTGCTTACCAGCAACGTCTTACTTTGATTTGGTGATATTGTTGGATGAAGCGGCCCGGACCGACATTACATGACCGCGTTCATGAGACTGGTTCTACCGACGTGCTTCGCACACAGGTGGCTAGCGTGTGTCTGTTTCTCCAGCTTTAGTTGAATCGAGTTTGAGTACGCCCGGTCCTTTTTGAATGTTAAAATAGCACACTTGACGAAAAATTGTTGTGGTTTTGATGCATAGGTAAGAACGGTTCTTGCTAGAAGCCCGTAGCAGCCACATAAAACTTGCAACAACAAAGTAGAGGACGTCTAACTTGTTTTTGCAGGGCATATTGTGATGTGATATGGTCAAGACGTGATGATATAAATTGTTGTATGAGATGATCATGTTTTGTAACAGTTATTGGCAACTGGCAGGAGCCATATGGTTATTGCTTTATTGTATGAAATGCAATCGCCATGTAATTGCTTTACTTTATCACTAAGTGGTAGCGATAGTCATAGAAGCAATAGTTGGCAAGACAACAACGATGCTATGATGGAGGACAAGGTGTCAAGCCGGTGACGATGGAGATCATGACAGTGCTTTGGAGATGGAGATCAAAGGCACAAGATGATGATGGCCATATCATGTCACATATTTTGATTGCATGTGATGTTTATCCTTTATGCATCTTATTTCGCTTAGTACGGCGGTAGCATTATAAGATGATCCCTCACTAAATTTCAAGGGACAAGTGTTCTCCCTAAGTGTGCACCATTGCTACAGTTTGTCATGCCGAGACACCACGTGATGATCGGGTGTGATAAGCTCTACGTTCACATACAACGGGTGCAAGCCAGTTTTGCACATGCAGAATACTCGGGTTAAACTTGACGAGCCTAGCATATGCAGATATGGCCTCGGAACACTGATACCGAAAGGTCGAATGTGAATCATATAGTAGATATGATCAACATAGTGATGTTCACCATTGAAAACTACTCCATCTCACGTGATGATCGAACATGGTATAGTTGATATGGATCACGCGATCATTTATATGACTAGAGGGATGTCTATCTAAGTGGAAGTTCTTAAGTAATATGATTAACTGAACTTAAATTTATCATGAACTTACTCCTGATAGTATTTGCATATCTATGTTGTAGATCAATAGCTCACGTATAGCTTCCCTGTTTTATTTATGATATGTTCCTAGAGAAAACTAAGTCGAAAGATGATAGTAGAAATGATCCGGACTAGGTCCGTGATCTGAGGATTATCCTCATTGCTGCATAGAAGAATTATGTCCTTGATGCACCGCTAGGTGACAGAACTATTGCAGGAGTAGATGCAAACGTTATGAACATTTGACAAGCTCGGTATGATGACTACTTGATAGTTTAGTGCACCATGCTTTACAGCTTAGAACCGGGACTTCAAAAATGTTTTGAACAACATGAAGCACATGACATGTTCCAAGAATTGAAATTGGTATTTCAGACTCATGCCTGTGTTAAGAGGTATGAGACCTCTGACAAAGTACTTTACCTACAAGATGGATGAGAATAGCTCAGCTAGTGAGCATATGCTTAGAATGTCTGGGTACTACGATCGCTTGAATCAAGTGGGAGTTAATCTTCCACATAAGATAGTGATTGTCATAGTTCTCTAGTCACTATCACCAAGTTACTAGAACTTCATGATGAACTATAATATGCGAGGGATGACAAAAACAATACCCAAGCTTTTCGCAATGCTGAAATCAATGAAGGTAGAAATCAACAAAAAGCATCAAATGTTGATGTTTAACAAGACCACTAGTTTCAAGAAAAGGGCAAGGGAAAGAAAGGGAAAACTTCAAAAGAATGGCAAGAAAGTTGTCACTCACATGAAGAAGCCCAAAGCCAAACCCAAGCCTGAAAATGAGTGCTTCTACTACAAAAGAAATGGTCACTGGAAGTGGAACTACCCTAGATACTTGGCGGATAAGAAGCATGGCAAAGTGAACAAAGGTATATTTGATATACATATTATTGATGTGTACTTTACTACTGTTTATAGCAACCGCTCGGCATTTGATATCGGTTCAGTTACTAAGAGTAGTAACTTGAAATAGGAGTTGCAAGATAAATAGAGACTAGTTAAGGACGAGGTGACGATGTGTGTTGGAAGTAATTCCAAGATTGATACGATCACCATCGCACACTCCCTCTACCTTCGGGATTAGAATTGAACCTAAATAAATGTTATTTGGTGTTTGCGATGAGCATTAATATGATTAGATCATGTTTATTGCAATACGATTATTCATTTAAGTCAGGGAATAATTGTTGTTCTGTTTATATGAATAAAACCTTCTATGGTCATACACCCAATGTGAATGGTTTATTGAATCTCAATCGTAGTGACACACATATTCATAATATTGATGCCAAAAGATGCAAATTTGATAATGATAGTGCAACATATTTGTGGCACTGCCGTTCAGGTCATATTGGTGTAAAGCGCATGAAAAACTCCATGCTGATGGGCTTTTGGAATCACTTGATTATGAATCACTTGGTGCTTGCGAACCATGCCTCATGGGCAAGATGACTAAGACTCCGTTCTCCAAAACAATGGAGCGGGCCACTGACTTATTGGAAATAATACATACCGATGTATGCGGTCCGATAAGTGTTGGGGCTTGCGGCGGGTATCATTATTTTCTGACCTTCACAGATGATTTGAGCAGATATGGGTATATTTACTTAATGAAACATAAGTCTGAAACACTTGAAAATTTCAAAGAATTTCAGAGTGAAGTAGAAAATCATCGTAACAAGAAAATAAAGTTTCTATGATCTGATCGCAGAGACGAATATTTAAGTTACGAGTTTGGTATTTATTTGAAACAACGTGGAATAGTTTCACAACTCACGCCACCTGGAACACCATAGCGTAATAGTGTGTCCGAACGTCGCAACCACACTTTATTAAATATGGTGCGATCTATGATGTCTCTTACTGATTTACCGCTATTGTTTGGGGTTATGCTTTAGAGACGGTTGCATTCATGTTAAATAGGGCACCATTGAAATCCACTGAGACAGCACTATATGAACTGTGGTTTGGCAAGAAACCCAAGTTGTCGTTTCTTAAAGTTTGGGGCTACGATGCTTATGTGAAAAAGCTTCAACCTGATAAGCTCGAACCCAAATTGGAGAAATGTGTCTTCATAGGATACCCAAAGGAGACTGTTGGGTACACCTTCTATCACAGATCCGAAGGCAAGATATTCGTTGCTAAGAATGGATCCTTTCTATAGAAGGAGTTTCTCTCGAAAGAAGTGAGTGGGAGGAAAGTAGAACTTGATGAGGTGATTGTACCTTCTCCCAAATTGGAAAGTAGTTCATCATAGAAATCAGTTCCAGTGATTCCTACACCAATTAGTAAGGAAGCTAATGATGATGATCATGAAACTTCAGATCAAGTTACTACCGAACCTCGTGGGTCAACCAGAGTAAGATCCACACCAGAGTGGTACGGTAATCCTGTTCTGGAAGTCATGTTACTTGACCATGACGAACCTATGAACTATGAGGAAGCGATGACGAGCCCAGATTTCGCGAAATGACTTGAGGCCATGAAATCTGAGATGGGATCCATGTATGAGAACAAAGTGTGGACTTTAGTTGACTTACCCGATGACCGGCGAGCCATTGAGAATAAATGGATCTTCAAGAGGAAGACGAACGCTAATAGTTCTATTACTATCTACAAAGCTCGAATTGTCGCAAAAGGTTTTCTACAAGTTCAAGGTGTTGACTACGATGAGATTTTCTCACCCTATCGATGCTTAAAAGTCTGTCCAAATCATGTTAACAGTTGCCACATTTTATGAAATCTGGCAAATGGATGTCAAAATTGTATTCCTTAATGGATTTATTAAAGAAGAGTTGTATATGATGCAACTAGAAGGTTTTCTCAATCCTAAAGGTGCTAACTAAGTGTGTAAGCTCCAGCGACCCATTTATGGACTGGTGCCAACCTCTCAGAGTTGGAATATACGCTTTGATAGTGTGATCAAAGCATATGGTTTTATACAGACTTTTGGAGAAGCCTGTATTTACAAGAAAGTGAGTGGGAGCTATGTAGCATTTCTTTTATTATATGTGGATGATATATTGTTGATCGGAAATGATATTAAATTTTCTAGAAAGCATAAAGGAGTGTTTGAAAGGAGTTTTTCAAAGAAAGACCTCAGTGAAGCTGCTTACATATTGAGCATCAATATCTATAGAGATAGATCACGACGCTTGATAAGTTTTTTTAATGAGTACATACCTTGACAAGATTTTGAAGTAGTTCAAAATGGAACAGTCAAGAAGGAGTTCTTGCCTGTGTTGCAAGGTGTGAAGTTGAGTAAAGACTCAAAACCCGACCACGTCAAAAACTATAAAGAGAATGAAAAGTCATTCCCTATGCCTCAGCCATAGGTTCTATAAAGTATCGCATGCTGTATATTAGACCTATTATGTACCTTGCCATGGGTTTGGCAAAGGGGTACAATAGTGATCCAGGAGTAGATCACTGGACAATGGTCAAAATTATCCTTAGAGGACTAAGGAAATATTTCTCGGTTATGGAGGTGATAAAGAGTTCATCGTAAATAGTTACATCAATGCAAGCTTTAACACTGATCTGGATGACTCCGAGTCTCAATCTGGATACATATTAAAAGTGGGAGCAATTAGCTAGAGTATCTCCATGCAGAGCATTGTAGACACAGAAATTTGCAAAAAACAAATGGATATGAATGTGGCAGACCCGTTGACTAACCTTCTCTCACAAGAAAAACATGATCACACATTAGTACTCTTTGGGTGTTAATCACATGGCGATGTGAACTAGATTATTGACTCTAGTAAACCCTTTGGGTGTTGGTCACATGGTGATGTGAACTATTGGTGTTGAATCACATGGCGATGTGAACTAGATTATTGACTCTAGTGCAAGTGGGAGACTGAAGGAAATATGCCCTAGAGGCAATAATAAAGTTGTTATTTATATTTAATTATATCATGATAAATGTTTATTATTCATGCTAGAATTGTATTAACCGGAAACTTAGTACATGTGTGAATACTTAGACAAACAGAGTGTCCCTAGTATGCCTCTACTAGACTAGCTCGTTAATCAAAGATGATTAAGTTTCGTGACCATAGACATGTGTTGTCATTTGATGAACGTGATCTGTAGGATCGAAAGTATGTCTAGAGGGGGGGTGATTAGACTACTTGACCAAATAAAAACTAACCTTTTCCCAATTTTAGTTCTTGGCAGATTTTAGCTATTGTAGGACAAGTCAAGCAATCATCACACAATTCAAGCAAGCATGCAAAGAGTATATTGGCAGCAGAAAGTAAAGCATGCAACTTGCAAGAATGTAAAGGGAAGGGTTTGGAGAATTCAAACGCAATTGGAGACACGGATGTTTTTCCCGTGGTTCGGATAGGTGGTGCTATCCTACATCCACGTTGATGGAGACTTCAACCCACGAAGGGTAACGGTCGCGCGAGTCCACGGAGGGCTCCACCCACGAAGGGTCCACGAAGTAGCAACCTTGTCTATCCCACCATGGCCATCGCCCACGAAGGACTTGCCTCACTAGCGGTAGATCTTCACGAAGTAGGCGATCTCCTTGCCCTTACAAACTCCTTGGTTCAACTCCACAATCTTGTCGGAGGCTCCCAAGTGACACCTAGCCAATCTAGGAGACACCACTCTCCAAGAAGTAACAAATGGTGTGTTGATGATGAACTCCTTGCTCTTGTGCTTCAAATGATAGCCTCCCCAACACTCAACTCTCTCTCATAGGATTTGGATTTTGTGGAAAGAAGATTTGAGTGGAAAGCAACTTGGGGAAGGCTAGAGATCAAGATTCATATGGTAGGAATGGAATATCTTGGTCTCAACACATGAGTAGGTGGTTCTCTCTTAGAACATATGAGTTGGAATTGTGTATGTGTTCTGATGGCTCTCTCCACGAATGAAGAGGAGGTGGAGGGGTATATATAGCCTCCACACAAAATCCAACCGTTACACACAGTTTTCCAATCTCGGTGGGACCGAATCAACAAACTCGGTCGGACCGAAAAGGTAAACCTAGTGACCGTTAGAGATTTTCGGTGGGACTGACATGCAACTCGGTAGGACCGATATGGTTAGGGTTTGGGCATAACGTAATCTCGGTGAGACCGATTACACAAACTCGGTGAGACCGAGTTTGGTAATAAGCTAACCAGAGAGTTGGTCAGGTAAACTCGGTGGGACCGATTTGCTCTTTCGGTGAGACCGAAAAGTTACAAAAAGGAAACAGAGAGTTTACACTACAATCTCGGTGGGACCGATTCGCTCTTTCGGTGAGACCGAAAAGTTACGGAAGGGAAATAGAGAGTTTGCAATCCCATCTCGGTGAGACCGAGATCCCTATCGGTAGAACCGAATTGCTAGGGTTTGGCAGTGGCTTATGACAAGTGAAACTCGGTGTCGCTGGATAGAAAGAATCGGTAGGACCGAGTTTGGCTTAGGGTTTAGGTCATATGTGGATATGGGAAAGTAGTTGAGGGTTTTGGAGCATATCACTAAGCACATGAAGCAAGAGGCTCATTAAGCAACACCTCATCCCTCCTTGATAGTATTGGCTTTTCCTAAAGACTCAATGTGATCTTGGATCACTAAAATATAAAATGAAGAGTCTTGAGCTTTTGAGCTTGAGCCAATCCTTTGTCCTTAGCATTTTGAGGGTTCCACTTTCACATCCATGCCATGCCAATCATTGAGCTTTCCTGAAATAGTCATCTTGGAATAGCATTAGCTCAATGAGCTATATGTTGTTATGAATTACCAAAACCACCTAGGGATAGTTGCACTTTCAATCTACCCCTTTTTGGTAATTGATGACAACATATAGATCAAAGCTTCGACAAATGATAATAAGCATGAAATATATCGTCGCTTTGAGAAGTATGTGACAAGTAGGAGCTCCCCCTAAATTTGTGCATATTTAAAATTTCCTTTGGACTGCAAATGCACAAAGAGTTAGAGTCATGGGTTACTCTTCCATGTCACATACATCTTGGTGGAGCGCTTAAAATGATAAGAATGAAATACATGCACTCATCACCAAGAATAGTGAATGATCACATAAGATAGATAAGATGATAATATTAAGCAAACATTAAGTGTAGCTTATGATCAAACACATGATCATCAATGTCTCATGAGCATCGAAAAAAAACACCAAATAAAACAAGAGAGAATAAAAGCAACACTAAAAACAACACTCTCTCTCGAAGCCTATGATCTATACATTTTCTCCCCCTTTGGCAACAAGTTACCAAAAAATTCCTAGAAAATGCATAGTGCTAAGTCGACACTCAGGCTTGATCTTCAGGTGGTGGAGTCCGGAGCACTCCAAGGACGAAGCCTTCTGTAGACGTGGTCGGAGTCGAGGCTGAAGTGGACGCTGGAGCTGGTGGAACTGAGGCTGTAGCTGGTGCAGACGTGGTGGCTCTAGGGTCAGCAACTGGCACTGTAGACGACCTCGGACCTCGTGGCACTCTGGCAAAGGCATCAGTTGTAGTCTTGCCTCTCCTCTCCTGCATGTCATTCTGGAGCTGCTCCACTGCAGTCTGAATCTCTGTCACTTTGACATCCAAGTCATAGAAATTTTGTTCCATGATCCTCTCTAAGCTTGCCTGGTTCTGAGTTAGGGTGGCTAGTCCTTGCTCAATCCGTAGGGTGGATGCAATCAAGTAACCAAGCTGCTCTTGTTTGGTTTTCAGGAAATATTCAGATGCCTCCTCTTGAGTAGGCATCTTGGCAGCTTTCTCCTTCCTCGCCTTCTCCTTCTTGGCTTGTGCTTGGGCAGATGATGGCTCATTCTCAGTCATGACCACTTGATTATCTTCAAAGTCTGGACGGATGGGCAGGTGTTCCTTGTCCAATAAGTATATGCCCGTGCCCATCTTAGAGTTGATGAGCTCCTGAATCTGTGGGGCATATCCACAGCTCCTCTTCTGGTCTGCTGCTGTCCTCTTGATTGTTTCAATCATAAGGCTCATGACTTTGAATTTCTGTGGCATATGAAGCAAGTTGATCGTGTGGCCCCTGATCATCTTGTGATCTCCAGACTTGGGCAATAGGGTGTGCCTAAGAATCCAGTTGATGGTTGGCAGCCCTGACAGAAGATAGTGTACTGAGCCAAACTTGAACGTATCAAGTGCTTCATTTGGAATCTCCTTGTACATGTTTGACATTGAGTTGTGGTCCATCTTCTTCTTGGCATAAACGTCCAAGTCATCGTCATGCTCTTCTGGGGCATTAATCAGCTGAGCCCATTCAGCAACTGTAGACTGGTACCTCGTACCCTCTGACATCCATACAATCCTGCCATCTGGATAGAAATGGGCTGTGGAGTAGAACTGCATGATGAGTTCCTCGTTCCACTTTGTGAGCTTCTGCCCAACAAAGTCCTCTACTCCACATGCCTTGAAGCTGTCCTGCACTCCAGGGTAGTACTCTTCGTTGTCCTTGATGTATTGCCAATCAACCCATCTCATATCACAGACAATTGGCTTCTTGTCTAGCAGCACTGTCTCATAAAAGTCTTGCTGCTCCTTGGTGTGAAACCTGTAGTCAACTGCAGTCCTTCTCCTTGAAGCATACGGGTCTGCTTCTCTCCACTTCTGGAGCCCTGAATCTCTCCTGAGTTTCATATCCTCAGCCACAGGATGAGCATCGTTGTGGTCTGGGATCTTGGGCTTGAGCTTTCTAAGAACATTCTCTTCTTCTTCTTCTGCAGCTTCAGGCACTGGGGCCTTGTTCTTCTCAGTAGCTGGGATGCTTCTTGTGTTCCTCTTTGGCTTTGGCTTTGGAGCTGGCTTGGCCTTGGAAGCAGCTGCCCCTGTTCTTATGGCATCACCCATCAGCTTGGGTGCCTTAGGTGCTGGTGCAGCTACCTCTTCTTCTTCCTCCTCATCTTCCATGATGGAAGCCTTGCCAAGCACTCTGGCTACAGTTTTCTTCACCCTTTCTTTCCTCTTCTTGCCTTCAGCAGCAACTGGCTCAATGGGAGTGGGCTTCTTAGTTGAAGCTCTGGCCTTTGACATAGGCTGCCTGCCTGATGGCCTTTTGATCTTCATCCCTGGTTTTATGCCCTGTGCTGGCTCAACTCTCTTGGAAGTTGCTTCCTCTTCTGCCACATAATCCTCATCTTCTGAGTCTGAGGTTCTCTTCTTTCTCTGTCTTGTGGCAGCTTTAGGCAGATTGCTAGGGGTGCTCCTGCTGCCATCATCTGAGGAACTTGAGGGACTAGTGCCCTCACTCATCTGCACTTGCTGCTCTGACAAGTTCTGGCTATCACTTTGGTCTGACATGATGCAAACTCTGACCGCTGACCCTGTGAATAGGTTATAGATGAGATAGAGTGGATAAGCATCACAAAATGCAGAGATTTTGCAAAAGAATAATTCAAAAACTTAGTTTTAGTTTCCCACTGAAAGCATCTCGGATCTACCGATTTCTAAACTCGGTGATACCGAAGCAGTTTTGGCACCTAAACTAGTGAACTCGGTCAGACCGAGTCTCACTTGTGCAATGGCATAAGCCAAATCGGTGGGACCGAGTTTTTCAACTCGGTGGGTCCGAGATGGTTTCGGCGGAAACCTAACCCTAAAATTTTCGAATTAAACCTAATCTACGAGTTCATTGACTGGATAGAAGTTTAACAAACGTGGCAAGAATCATGATGATCACAATGTGCTAAGAATCGGATTGGGGAATAGCACAAAGATCGAGTCCATACCCTAGTTCGGCGGAGACTCGCTACGGCGGCAACGGCGGGGTTGAATTTCCATTGACGGCGACGGAGACCAGCGACTGGAGGCGGCTGGCGGCGAGGAGACGATCCGGAGACCAAGTTGGCAGAGCAGGCTATCGCGCGGGCGAAGGGGTTCGGAGAAATTTCCAAATTTTTGCCCGTGACTATATATAGCCCGACCCTGTCGGTGTGACCGAGTGGAACAACTCGGTGGCACCGAGATGCAAAATTGTATACAGTTGTTGCAACTCGGTGTGACCGAATGGTTCAAACCGGTTGCACCGAGATCGAAAACCTAGATCAACTTAATGATCTCGGTAGGACCGAAAGTAGGGTATCGGTCAGACCAAGATCATAAAGAGGTTTTGGAAGTTTAAGTCTATGACGAATCGGGGACTCCGAGCGCTCCTCACATAGAGTGGTTCGAATCTGACTTGATCAAATTTTGTGATGTAGCATGAATAGAGTTTGAGATGAGAAAAGCATAGATAGCTAGAGGAGGTTCTTAGGCATTCTTGTCCATCCACTTGGCAAAAGGAAATAAAACCAAACAATCAAAACAACAAGTGGATGTCCTCGAATGAGTAAAATATGCAACCAGCATGCTCACACAATAAGATGGCAAATGAAATATGTGACAAGGCATGCACAACCAATTCTAGCATCTATCAAGCAATTTGCGATGACAAGGTCATCTATATATGAGTATATTGACTTAGGAGTCAAGTGAGAACACTTGATCATAG